>NW_006466506.1:0-249 GCF_000325575.1 Pteropus alecto | reverse complement strand
GCGTGTAATCACAAATAAGGCAAAATTTGACTTCAGGTCCTTTGCCCTCCTCCTTCCAGCACTCTCTGCCCCGCTTCAGACCTGTCTCTGCCACTGTCACTCCTGGCACCTTCAAGGGGTCTGCCTGGGCTCCCTGCCCTCACCTCGTTCCCCTTCACGACTTGACCTTCTGCTCTTCTCCACGGCCCTTCTGCATGATGATCCTCCTGAACACATGCCCACTCCTGCAGCTTCAGGCAAAGGGGAGGT
>NW_006466505.1:0-244 GCF_000325575.1 Pteropus alecto | reverse complement strand
GCCACTACCGTGTCGCTCGCAACCGCCACTCTCTCGGGGCGGTAGCTCCCTCTGAGAGGGCTGAGGAGGTGAGGGAGAAGTGGGCGCGTCCTGCACAGCCGGTACCCAAGCTCTTGCTTTGTCTCCACCTCCGCCTCCCGCTGGAGTTCAGAGATCTGCTCAACCCTGGCCCTGTCACAGGGATAGAGTAGCAAGACTGAGCTTGGAAGCTCACCTCATCCCATCTCCAGGCTCAGAGACTTCA
>NW_006466504.1:0-249 GCF_000325575.1 Pteropus alecto | reverse complement strand
TTCTACCACAAGCCACTGGGCCCCGGTAACCACTGCGGACCTGTGGGCTGAGAGCATGGCTCACGGCTGCTCAGACACAACCGATACCTTCACGAATAACCGTCTTACCTAAATCACGTACATGGAACATTGAAGACATTATTGTATGGTCAAGCTGTATGACCTCCTTGTGACAAACCATAAGGTTGCTATTCCACAACCCAGATGATTTGCCCATCGTAGGTTCTATCAAGTGTGACTTCAGTGACA
>NW_006466503.1:0-249 GCF_000325575.1 Pteropus alecto | reverse complement strand
GTGAACCAGTCCATGAGATGAAACTGTTACCTCCATCAACTGCAGCCCTGTGCCAGCCGTCACCTGCGTCCCCTGGCCCTGCTCCCCGGGTGAAGGAGACCCCTCTGTGACTGCTCAGACTATAGGACCGTCCCTGACCATGATCACCAGTGTGCAGGTCACTGCAGGTGAGGAGACCGTGCACACGGTGTGGCCGGAACCCATGCATGGAGGTGGGGACCCCTGGACAGTCCTCAGGCTCCTTAGGCA
>NW_006466502.1:0-249 GCF_000325575.1 Pteropus alecto | reverse complement strand
CCACTGGAGAAGAAACATAGAGATGACAACAATGAAAGTGATGATGAGAGAGAGAGAAGGAGAGGGAGAAGGAGACAGAGAGAGAGGTATGTATAGATAGATGATGATACATGGAGAGATGGAAAAAATGTACGTATAGATATACAATGCACACACGCACACACACTCACACATACCACTCAACACATAGCGGCAGGTTAGAGAGCCAGAAACTCAGAGAAAATCTGAGCCGGTAGTAGATGACACAGC
>NW_006466501.1:0-249 GCF_000325575.1 Pteropus alecto | reverse complement strand
GACCAAGTGGCAAGGGGAATGTGAAAAAAACATAACATTTTTGATATGGGAAATTTTTTTATTCCTTGATTTCAGCAACCAATATCCTACAGTTAGAGAGGGGGCTCTTTGCAGAGGATAAATCTCTTTGGTGAAGGGAGGAATCTTTTGTTGTTATGACACTTACTCTCTGCTCCCCACCCCCAGAGTGTTTATACTGGTTCTATTGTTAATCAAGTATGCCACCTTGGGTATGTGACTTACCTCTTT
>NW_006466500.1:0-249 GCF_000325575.1 Pteropus alecto | reverse complement strand
AAAAAGAAGTAAAAATAAAAATAAAAATAAAAATAAAAAGACGAGGAAGAACGCAAGTAAAACGCATTCCTGGCTTCCTCGCCATCCAGTTAACGCACCGACCCCACGCGACGGGCTCCGGAAGGGCCTTGGCTAACTGAAGACACTGCCGATGTGCCGGTTTCCGCTTCCGTTGATGGCGCTATCTTTTATCCACTCTGAGTTCCCTGTGGTCCTTAACTCCCTCATACTTAGGACTCATAATGGAAA
>NW_006466499.1:0-249 GCF_000325575.1 Pteropus alecto | reverse complement strand
CCATTCTAGTAAGCCTGTCAAAAAAGACACACAAAAAGCCAACACGTGCATTTGCTCCTCGGGTTTTAACCGCTGCTAGTGTTACTCGTCCTTGTGACGACTCCTCGACTCCTCGTGGCTGAGACCTTGTCTTGTCCCTGCTTACGTGCTGGCTGGTCTAGAACTCTTAGTTACAATGTAAAAATCTCTAATGCTAGGAATTTAATTTTCTACATCGAATGTCCTTAGTCTCGGCAATATTTCAAAGAT
>NW_006466498.1:0-249 GCF_000325575.1 Pteropus alecto | reverse complement strand
AAAAGACTCCTTGAGGAACGACCTAAGACGACCCTTAAGGACGGGTTGATATCAAGAGAAGAAAGTTGATTAGATGAGGATATGACCAGAGCATCCCAAAAGGTGGAAACAGCCCAAGCAGGTAGGGGCAATAAATATTGGATTATTATGAGGACAGTGATAACCCTGTGAGGCTTGTTCCGTTTGAGAGTAGGGACAATAACACAGGAAAGACAGCAGAAGCTATAAAGCAACTGCACACCCCAGCGA
>NW_006466497.1:0-249 GCF_000325575.1 Pteropus alecto | reverse complement strand
CGTAATTACCATTACGCCCGACTGTCCCCGTCACCGCTGCATAAGCAGGTCTCCGCGTCCCCCCGACCCTCGCCAGCCCTCCACCAGTGACACTCCTCCATGCCAGGGGTTGTCACAGCCTACTGGGCGCCAGCAGGGGTCCTTAGCGATGTCTGATGGGGATCACCCCATCCTGAGGGGCTGCCTTGGCCGGCGCCCCCGCCCCCGCCCCCGAGCCCTGGGAGAAGCGTGCGTAGGCAGGGCGTGTGT
>NW_006466496.1:0-249 GCF_000325575.1 Pteropus alecto | reverse complement strand
CTTAAGTGACCCCTCACCTACAGCCTCCTCCCCTCCGATCTCTTGACCCAGGAGACAGCCCTCGCTTGGCTTCCGGGATAGCCAGAGCTGGGTCCCTTCCCATTCCCGCTGCTGCCCAAGGCCAGTGTGATGGCTCCAGCTCTCCTTCGAGTCCCCGCCTCTCCAAGAGTTGCAGGAAGGCGGGGTGGGCAGAACAACCCGACTTCCGCCCCCAACTGGGTAGGAGAGATGCCTTCCCGGCATCGCACA
>NW_006466495.1:0-249 GCF_000325575.1 Pteropus alecto | reverse complement strand
GGAGCGCAACTGAGACTGTTGAGCTCCAGAGTCCTTGTCTTAATGACTAACTCCCCCACAAAGCTAACTGTGGGAGAAGGGGTAGGCAAACTCCAAAAAAGAAGAGCAAATAGAAGGGATCTGTTCTACCAGATATTAAACATGTGACAAAGCTGCAAAAATTAAAACGGAATGAACACTGGCTTAGAAAGACTCAGATAGATCAACAGACTACGATGGAAATCCAAACTCACAGGAAAGTTTAGCGAA
>NW_006466494.1:0-249 GCF_000325575.1 Pteropus alecto | reverse complement strand
CGAGGGGAGTGGGTAAGCAGGTGGAGTCCGCCGAAGCAAGCCCTCAGCCCTGTCGCTTCGCCTCTCAGCTTCCAGTATGGGCTCTTGGTATTTGCTGGACTCTGGAGTCACAGCACTTCGGTCAGAGTCTCTGGCCTTGGCAATCACTAGCTGCGGGAACGCGGACAAAATACTCCAAGCTTCCTAGTCTGTAAAACAAGGATGATAATACACCCGCACGCCTCACATGGCTGTCATGCTGATTGAAAG
>NW_006466493.1:0-249 GCF_000325575.1 Pteropus alecto | reverse complement strand
GAACCCTTGCACACTGTTGGTGGGAATGCAAAATGGTGTGGCCACTATGGAAAACAAATGTGGTGGTTCCTCAAAAAATTAAAAATAGAACCACTATATTTATCCAAAAAAAAATTGAAGTCGGGAACTTATATGAGCACTCCCATGTTCACTGTAGCATTCACTATTCACAGTAGCCAAGATGCGGAAACAGCCTAAAAGCCCACTGACAAACGAATGGATAAAGAAAATGCGGTATATACACACAGT
>NW_006466492.1:0-249 GCF_000325575.1 Pteropus alecto | reverse complement strand
TTCTGCTCAATTGTAAAAGGGTCACATTTGCTCAACTTGAGTCATGTATCCACCTGTTGGCCAGGGAAGGGCTTGCAGGATACCCTGGCGTCAGCTCTACCGGCACCACACACCACGATCAAGGGGTAAGCAGTGAAGGAGAAGTCAAAAGTGTTATTACCAAAGGAAGGGCAAGGCTGCTATGCAGTCCCCCAAATGCAAATATCCATGACATGGGGGAAGCAGGCAGCACAGGGAATGTGCCCCTGA
>NW_006466491.1:0-249 GCF_000325575.1 Pteropus alecto | reverse complement strand
CGACAAGATACAGCACCCATTTATGATCAAAACACGGAATAAAATCAGTATAGAAAGGAAATATCTGAATATAATAAAGGCTATATGTGACAAGTATTTCGCCAACATTATACCGAATGGAGAAAAAATAAAAACCGTCTCTCTCAGATCAGGAACAAGTCAAGTCTGTCCGCTATTGCCACATTTAGTCAATATAACATTGGAGGTCCCCGCGAGTGCAACCAGGGAAGAGAAAGATATAAAAGGCAT
>NW_006466490.1:0-249 GCF_000325575.1 Pteropus alecto | reverse complement strand
ACCTGTGCAGTCACCACCCAGGTAAGTAACACACAGGAGGCAGAGCCACGCCGGCCCCCAGACTGCTTTCTCAGTTGCTTCCTGTGTCCTCCTCCCATGACATACCCATTCCTCGCTTCTGACAGTCAGGTTATTTTTACCCGTTCCTCGGCGTTATATGATGTTTGCTGTAGGTTTGTGGCCTATAACTTTTATAAAGTTAAGGATTCCCTTCTCATTCCTAGTTTGCTAAGTAAGAGGGTTTTTGTT
>NW_006466489.1:0-249 GCF_000325575.1 Pteropus alecto | reverse complement strand
GTGTCCCTCAGTATCTTTCTTTACCTTTTTTTTAAATTTTAAAGTCTATTTTGTCTGATATTGGTACCGCTACTCTTGCTTTACTTTGAATGTTATTTGCTTGAAATATCATTTTCACCTTTAATCTTTGATATCTATATTTATCTTTGGAGCTGAGATGTGTCTCCTCGAGGTAGCACATGGTTGGGTTTTGTGTTTTGATCCATTTTGCAATTCTGTGCTTTTTTATTGGTGAGTTCATTCCATTTA
>NW_006466488.1:0-249 GCF_000325575.1 Pteropus alecto | reverse complement strand
TTTGTCCTGTTCCTTTGTTGCTTTTAAGTTTATATGTCACATATAAATAACATGACATCATTTTCAACTTTACATATCTGGCTTACTTTGCTTAGTATGACTGTTTCGGGGTGTATCCATATTGTTGCAAATGACAGTATTTCATCTCTCTTTATCGCTGAGCAAGATTTCAATGCATATAGGGGCCACAGCTTCTTTACCCAATCCTGTATTTTGGGGCACTTCGGTTGCTTCCATGTCCTGGCCAGT
>NW_006466487.1:0-247 GCF_000325575.1 Pteropus alecto | reverse complement strand
GTGTTTTCACGCAATATTATTCTCTGAGATATTATTATGTAGTCCTAATTTTAAAAATTGTTAGCAATATTTTTTTAATTATAGGTTTATAAAAATGTTAACCTATATATGTATGTAATTATTATTATTATATGATACTCTGTATTATATGATAATCTGCACAGTGTTTAATGAATACTGCACCGAACCCTAAAATGCAAGGAGATCGCGCAAAAGGTCACCTGATGTATAAATTGCACGCTGCATC
>NW_006466486.1:0-249 GCF_000325575.1 Pteropus alecto | reverse complement strand
ACTGCAGAGACTAAACTACTTGTGCACCAGTGTTCACAGAAGCATTATTCAAAAGAGCCAAAAGGTGGAAACATCCCAAATGTCCACTGATTGATGAAAAGATTTTTTTAAATGTAGCATATATACATTAGAATATTTCTCATCCTTAAAAAAGGGAAAAAAGTATAACGAATGTTGGTGAGGATGTGGAGAAATGGAAGCTCTCGTTCACTGTTGGTGGGAATGTAAATGATACAGCCACTAAGAAAA
>NW_006466485.1:0-249 GCF_000325575.1 Pteropus alecto | reverse complement strand
GTCAGTTCAGATTTGCTCTAGTCTAGAGTCTAAACGAAGCCCGTTCTGATTTGTATTGAGGTTTGGTTGTAAACGCAAGCCCACAGGGGTTTTAAGATTAGGCTCCCCAAACCCAGATCCCATCCAGGTGAAAATTACGTGAAAAGAAACATACGAGGGAGCACGTGTGCCATTACATTTGGGTGATACTGAGTTCAGGTTGAAATAATTTGTATGATTGTAAAAATAGAGTATGCTCATTACGTAAAA
>NW_006466484.1:0-249 GCF_000325575.1 Pteropus alecto | reverse complement strand
TAGTCCATCCTAGTGGTGGTTAAGGGAGTAGCAGTGATTTCTTGGAAGAAGGGGCATGTGTGGAGTTTTGAAAAATAAATAGGAGTGAGCCCGGAGATCATTGGAACTGGGAGAAAATGCAGGGGAGTAAGAAATGCACATACACTTACACAGGTGGGTAAGAGTCCTGATCTCAGTCTATTAGTGAAGTTACTGACACTTAACACTCAGCTTATTCCCAGGGCATTTCCTGCTCCAAGAAAATCCTGG
>NW_006466483.1:0-249 GCF_000325575.1 Pteropus alecto | reverse complement strand
ATGAGGGTGAGAGGGCGGGGCCGGAGCTGGGGGACAGATGTCCTGTTCTGCTCCATGAGCTGTGACCGCGTAGTGACAGGAGCAGCCGCGTGTGGAGCGCAGGCAGGGACGGGAGAGCACGCGGCAGACGGAGGCGGGCAGAGAGAGGGGCGGGACGGTCCTGGCGGCACGCGAGGTCTGGGGCGCACGTCGCCTCGAAGCCAACTCTTTGAAAAGACAGCATAGCTTCTTGGTCGGCTTACGTGACGT
>NW_006466482.1:0-249 GCF_000325575.1 Pteropus alecto | reverse complement strand
GCTCCCTGGATAAGTCATGTAGACTAAAATTTGAAAGCCACGATTGAGAAAAAATACTTTACATGATGAAAAAAAGTAGTTAAGAGTGGACTCTAGAGCCAAATGCCTAGGTTCAAATCCAGCCTCTGCTGGTTTTAATAGCAGTGTGACCCGGGGAAGGTATTCCAGCTCTCTGGGCCTCAGTTTCCGGAAATAGTAAAACAAGAATAATAGTATTTATCTCATATGGTTATCGTGAGGACTAAATGA
>NW_006466481.1:0-249 GCF_000325575.1 Pteropus alecto | reverse complement strand
TAGGTAAAGGAGTTGAAGAAAACGGAAATAATGCCAATGCTATGAGTCTCGATTTATTATTTGTTTCGGCAGCTTCCAGACATTCCTAATGCATGGTGTTCGCGTGTACTAAGGACAAAACAATGCTCTAGTTATTAAAACCATCAAGGATTTGATAGTTCTCTCATGTCCCCTCCCTTCATTTTGAAAGCACCCGAAACCCAGAGGGCAGTGACTCCCACTCAGGTGACAGTGTGTGTGTGTGGGGGG
>NW_006466480.1:0-249 GCF_000325575.1 Pteropus alecto | reverse complement strand
GGTCCACTCTGTTGGCCCTTGTGTGTGCGGGGTGAGTGTTTCCCAGGACACCGAAGCTGGTGGCGGAGCCTGGCCTGTCGGGTTCTGGGTCTGAACCCCAGGACTGCTGCGTTTTAGAGGCACGGGATGGCTTTGCAGGTGTTTTCTGGAGAGAGAGACCATTACGGTGTAGCGTTTCAGCCTAATTTTTCTGTCACGTTGCAGTCTTTGGGAAAATGAGGCTGTTCTGCCCTTAGAATTAGAATTAAT
>NW_006466479.1:0-249 GCF_000325575.1 Pteropus alecto | reverse complement strand
GATTTCACCAGTAGAAATTAAAACAGAAGTTAGAGGTTCAATAAATGCTGACAGTCAGGTATGAGGATGACTGAGTCTATAAATTTAAGCAGGACAATAATCTTACATTTGTTCACAGAACATTTTGGTAAATGTTAATGCATGTCATATTCACTATCACAGTGGTAGGGAATTAGTACGTTATGGACAAAATCCTGGGAATCGGCTCAACCAGTTATAAATATCTTTCCAAGATATAGTCATATGCAA
>NW_006466478.1:0-249 GCF_000325575.1 Pteropus alecto | reverse complement strand
GCTGCTGCTGCTGCTGCTACTTGGATGGGGACCTGAAAAAGAACTTTTATAGCCCTTCCTGGGGCCCACAGTCAGGCTGCAGGACCTTCTTCCTCCTCTGCCCTCCATTTTTGGGGGTGCAACCTGAGAGCATACTCAGGTAACACCTGCAGCCTGGCAGCTCTGGGGAGGCATCACTGTGTCCACCCTCATGCCCCTCCTGCCTGTGGTCAGGCATTGAGAGCTAAGCTAACCACTCTGCACTTTGTT
>NW_006466477.1:0-249 GCF_000325575.1 Pteropus alecto | reverse complement strand
TGAAGGTGAGACTCCTTCTTTCCTAGTTGGTGTGTTTACTTCCATCAGGAGATAGATACAACATTCGCTTGTCTCTGTGAAATTAGCAACTACCGTTGTGTAGATCCGTTATTCATTCGAGTTTGCAAAATAGTGATCCTTCTGCGATTTTTTCTTCATTTTTTGGCTGGAATTTTTTCATTTTGTTCAGTTGCAATCAATATTAAATATTTTATATTAGTCTCAGGTTACAGCATAGTGGTTAGACAT
>NW_006466476.1:0-249 GCF_000325575.1 Pteropus alecto | reverse complement strand
TGCTCACAATGCACGTTAATAGAGTGTTTTAAGCCTGAGCTCCCATATATATGTAGGCATATATATATATGAATATATATGCCTATATAGATATGGTAGTTTTTATCACAAAAGTTTGTGTTGCCCACAGATCTTTCAGAGTACACAGGTCGTTCCAAGCACATCCACCTCCCCGGAGTGTGGACACAGGGCTTCCAGAGCCACAATTCAACATGATCCCTTTTTATCCAAGAGGCCAAGGGGCTCCTT
>NW_006466475.1:0-249 GCF_000325575.1 Pteropus alecto | reverse complement strand
CTACCCCTACCTTCCCGCCCTTGGTAACCGCCACTCTACTTTCTATTTCTCTGTGTTTAGCTTTTTTTAGATTCCACAGATAAGTGATATCATACAGAGTTTATCTTTCTCTCAGCATAGATTTTCTTTTTAAGTCACTTGTGAGCAAATTTTGAGCTGCCTTCTTACCTCAGAAAGCGGCTTCTTTTCTCTGGTGTTTTCTTATGACATCCCTTGTTCATCTTTCCTTTAACTCTTACATTTCCCCCC
>NW_006466474.1:0-249 GCF_000325575.1 Pteropus alecto | reverse complement strand
CATCATTTTATGATTATAAACTCAGTTTGACCATCTAGGCAGACATGCATGCAAATCTATTTCAAACCTCCTGACCTACAACAATCAATAAAAGTAAATTTGAACATCTGTCTTTTTCATCCTGTTGTTTGATCCAAATTAAATAATTCACCTGTCTGTCTTTAACTTAGCTTGTAGAGAGGAGAAGTCAGACTTTTGATGAAATTCTGGGTGTCTTTCCTTTGTCCATTCTTTAACTGTTGCCGGGGG
>NW_006466473.1:0-249 GCF_000325575.1 Pteropus alecto | reverse complement strand
TAGCTGAACAGAACTCCTGTAACTAAGGATATAAAAAAGAAGCTACCTCGAGACTGGTAGGAAGGATAGAGATGCACAATGGACTGGCCCCACGCCTGCATGTGGCAGTTGAGCATTGTGAAAAATATCTCAGCCACAGAGGTCCCCCAAAGGAGTGAGGGACCCCAGTCCTACACTGGAGCTTCCCAGTTCAGGGTTCCAGTGCCAGAAAGAGAAGAGCCCACAAAATCTAGCTGTAAAAATCAGTGG
>NW_006466472.1:0-249 GCF_000325575.1 Pteropus alecto | reverse complement strand
GGACTGGGCCTAGAGCAGCACTGTACCCCAAACCTGTTCGTCACGACAACCTGAACTGAAAAGTAAAGACATTCTTTAGAATGAGAGTCACTCTGTTAGCTTATCTGCACCCACAGAAATTCCTTCCTTCTACTCACGTAACTGCCCCTTCCCTTTCTCATGAGGACCCCTCATGAATTTCTGCCCGAATCGGTGTTTCCCAAATAGCTATTCGTTTGGATCTCAAATAAATGCTTGTTTCCTCTCACG
>NW_006466471.1:0-249 GCF_000325575.1 Pteropus alecto | reverse complement strand
CCTGCTAAAAGATTAAGAATTTTACAAGTAATGTCTTGTATCAATATTTCGGTGCTGTGCAAACATCCTCCCCCGCAAGCTCCTCTTTCAGTATCTTTTGATTATCCTTACCTGAGTCAATTATTTCATTAGGGGTTGCAAAATTATTATTTTCCAATTCTATTGTTCCTGCATCATTTACTAGATGGCATTTTTTTTTTCTATAAAGGAGAATGGTCCCTTATCAACTGGGATGAACTGCATTTTCTC
>NW_006466470.1:0-249 GCF_000325575.1 Pteropus alecto | reverse complement strand
AGAAGCCGCAGATACAGGCTCTCCCCACTGCTGGCAGGTCCCCGGAGCGGGCCATCAGTGCCACCCCACGCTGCAGAGGCATCCCGGCCTGACTCCGCAGCACGGCGTCCACGGGGCCGGGGGTGTGTGCACACCCAGCGTCCATCCATCACCCCCTTCCTGGAAGCTCATCTAGGAACCGGGACTGTCCTCCTCGAATGGCACCAAGTCCACTTCCAGGGCCCAGGAAGACCTCTTCCTCTTCCCAAA
>NW_006466469.1:0-249 GCF_000325575.1 Pteropus alecto | reverse complement strand
GGAATGTTTCTCACGGTTACCTTTTAATTATCTTGCCAGTTACCTTTTAATTATGAGTCTGCACGGGCATACGAAGTGCTGCTCCAACATCTTTGCCCTACCACACAAGCACTGGATTTCCCCGAGTGTCACAGCTACTCTTCGATTCTGATGTCGTGTACCACCTAGAAGTGGCAGCATGTTGATACATATCTATCAACAGTCCAGGGAAAGGGGTGGGGAGGGCCGATCTGTAGCATTTGCTGACTT
>NW_006466468.1:0-249 GCF_000325575.1 Pteropus alecto | reverse complement strand
TCAAATTAAAATGTAATGTACTTAAGATGGTGGGGCAGGTAAATACTGTACATGCTTCCTTGTGTGACCACATTAAAATTGTAACTCATTATTAAATAATTAACTTGGAGAATGATCTGAAGACTGGCTGAATGGAACTCCTGTAACTGGGGATGTAAAGAGACTAGTAGGAGGTATGGAGATGTGAAACAGGCTGGTCCTACACCCATGTGTGATGGTTGAACATCCAGAGGGATATTTTGGCTGCAG
>NW_006466467.1:0-249 GCF_000325575.1 Pteropus alecto | reverse complement strand
ATCTGCGGGCGTGTCATTAAGAGCCACGCCCTCTCTGTCCTGTACAAAATCAACAGATGCATCCTGAGGCCTGAGACGCAGGTCTCACTGCAGAAGCTATTAGCTTATATTTCGAAGACTAGAGTCCATTAAGTATGATTAGTGTTTCACGGCTATCTACTCGAGCTGTTACATCAGTGGGTTATTTTTTAAAGTTATTTTTTCCTTCCATCCAATCATTTGTGTTTTCATCAGTCATTATTTACACGA
>NW_006466466.1:0-249 GCF_000325575.1 Pteropus alecto | reverse complement strand
TTTCTTCTCTCCAAGTTCAAGTTCATAAATTGGGTTAACAGAATAACAAAAGTCATAGAGTCAATGTATCTGATTAGGTCAAACGACCTTCTATTTCAATGAAAAATTAATCAGATCAGATGTTTAATTCATGTACTCACTGAATGGACATTTATTGTATATCTGCAGTGTATCCATAGCTGACTAAGACTTAAGATTATGACTTACGATAGTTTTAAAAAAAAAAAAAAAATAGCACTAGTACCCACT
>NW_006466465.1:0-248 GCF_000325575.1 Pteropus alecto | reverse complement strand
AAAGCATGCTAAGGACAGAGCCAATAAGAAATTACCTTTGAGGACGCTAATCCTTATCCTTAGAGCAGCACTCTCCAGTAGAAATATAATGCGAGCTTCATCATGTGATTTTAAGTTTTCTAATAGACACATTAAAAAGTAAAAGGAAACAGACAAAATTAATTTTAAGAATATATTTTGCCCAAAATATATCCCAAATATCTTAACAACAAATAAATAAAAATTGAGACGATATTTTACCTTCTTTT
>NW_006466464.1:0-249 GCF_000325575.1 Pteropus alecto | reverse complement strand
TCACTGAAAGTGGAGCTGGGAAGAGATGGACATAACTGGTTCCAGAAAGCGCGTGGGGGTCGGCCCTCGCACCTGAAGGGGCTGTGGGCTGATAGGGGAGTTAACGTTTAGTTCTAACCGTGCTGCGTCTTCCTCGTGGATCTATCCCCGAGACGGACCAGCCACTCAGTAAAGGCTCGTCGAAGGAATTAATGGTTTGTTTGTTTTTCTTCCCCCCTCCTACATAGTCATGGAAAACGTCTCTCAGGC
>NW_006466463.1:0-249 GCF_000325575.1 Pteropus alecto | reverse complement strand
TTCGACAGTGTATTTTCCTAACAAGTTCGCTAAAATGACATTGTCTTTTTTCCAGTTAATTGCTGGTGTAGGGATTCCATCAGCCACACATGGAAGGACGGCCTGTGAATTCTCATGGACCGTGTAGTATACTTCTGCACTTCGGATTCTGGGTGGTACTACGAAGAGTTTAAAATCGATGGTTATTCAGGAAGTTGAGTTCAATATCTTTATACAGATTGAAAATTAACACACAAAAGACTCTTCTGA
>NW_006466462.1:0-249 GCF_000325575.1 Pteropus alecto | reverse complement strand
AAATGTATAATGTTTTAACATACATTTATAAGTTTTAAAAAAAACACACACAAAAAGGAAATATACCAAAAATAATCAGTGGTTGTCTTTAAGGCAGTTTCTCTTTTATTTCTACTTTTCTGTGTTTTCCTTAACAACCATGCATTTCTTTTATAAAAACTAAACTTAAAAAAATAATAATTATACAGAATTTAGACCTGTCTCAAAGAACTGTGGAAGTCCTCAGTAAATGTAAATGGTGGTGATGAG
>NW_006466461.1:0-249 GCF_000325575.1 Pteropus alecto | reverse complement strand
TTCTTATTCATTATAAAAGTTTTTTATTTAATTAATCTAGGAAAGTCTAAATGCTGTCCTCCAAGTTTATTCCCATTCTCAGTCGCACACTCCGCACAGCTGCCAGAGTGACCTTTATAAAATACAAAACTAATCATGTCTGTCTCCAGTTAAAAATCTTTCAAGAGTTTCCCTTAGTCCTCCAAATAAAGTTCAAATTCCATGGCTTGGCCACAAGATAGTTCATAATCTAACTCTTAATCGCTGTCC
>NW_006466460.1:0-249 GCF_000325575.1 Pteropus alecto | reverse complement strand
AAATGGTCAGAACTTAATCTTACCCTCATCTAGTCTATTAGAAAAATTATTTTCTAAATTTCGATATAAAGATCAACTCTGCTTTTGAATGAACACTTTCTCACATATGCAGATGAAACCACACACTTTACTCCTGTATTTTGATGGTCTTTCTGTCCCCACCAGCCTCTCCAAATCATCATTCCATCTCATACGCTAATGGAGATCCTCCTGTTTCAAGCGAACTCCAAATCAGAACCCACGATCTGA
>NW_006466459.1:0-249 GCF_000325575.1 Pteropus alecto | reverse complement strand
ATAAACAGCCCAAGGAAGAAAGTGTCCTCCCCTGACGCTCCTCCTCCTGAGCTCGAGGACCCGTGGTGCTGCCGCTCGGACTCCCTGCAGAAGGCAAGGCCAGCGCTTCGGCGGCAGTGCACGCACAGCGCGCGCCGAGTCCTCGGGACTCGATCCCGTACTGGATCATTTTCTAGCTCCCCGTCCGTCGCCCTCTAGAAAGTAAGGGTGAGTAGGAGAGCACGTGGCTCAGAAGTGACAGTCTGTAGC
>NW_006466458.1:0-249 GCF_000325575.1 Pteropus alecto | reverse complement strand
CCCCCGTGCCACCTGGCCCTGCCACCCGGCTCTGCACACCTCTTCCCTGCCTGGAAGCGCAGGGCCTAGTGCCAGCACGGCAGGAGGGAGTTGTGCCCCCTTCCAGAAGCTCAGACATCGGGATGGAGGCAGCTCACTCTCAGGGACACCTGTGCCCCTCGGCAGCCCTGTCCTGGCCGGCCTGACCCTGGTCCCTGCTGCCCTCCACTGTGCATGCTGGCTTTGGGCACACGTCCCTCTTACCTAGGT
>NW_006466457.1:0-249 GCF_000325575.1 Pteropus alecto | reverse complement strand
AGTATTACCAGTTAGAAAAAGTTTCCAAATTCCTATATCATCCATGTTATGGATGACGTCTTGCTTGCGCATGCAGAGGAAAGAGTTGCTGCAGGCGTATCTGAGTTACAGATATCTTCACAAAATTATGGTCTTTGCATTGCACCGGAGAAAGTTCAGAGGTCTGCCCTTTTTTCATATTTAGGAACTATAATTTTTCAGCGAACAATTAAATCACAAAAGGTTCAAATTCGATTCGACTCGTGAAAA
>NW_006466456.1:0-249 GCF_000325575.1 Pteropus alecto | reverse complement strand
CTTCATGAACGCTCCTGTGGACCATCGCTGGTTTCATCGGTCATTAGGGAATGAGGGCCCAGACCCCGATGTTGTCACCAGTCCCTCAAACGCCGTGGATTAAAACAGCACACACATCACTGCGCCGTTTCCACGCCCGGGCTCGCGGTCCTCCTCCGGGCTCGTCCGGGGCGCCGGCAGAATCGGTTCCTGGGGGTTGTAGGACTGAGGCGCGTCGCTCCCGCCGTCCCCAGAGCCCGTCCCCAGCAG
>NW_006466455.1:0-248 GCF_000325575.1 Pteropus alecto | reverse complement strand
AGCCACAACAAAGGACAGGTCAAGGCTTTGGTATCAGTGGCATGATGTTGTTGGAGTGGAATTCAGGCCATGGGTGATCAGTGGAGAAAGCTGACAATGAAACAAGAAAGGAAGGCACGAGGCCCACCACAGACATCATTTATTGACTGGACCCCGGGGAGGGAGCATTGTGAGCTGATTAGCATTTTGGAAAGTTCCTTTTCGCTGCAGTGGAAAAGAGTCTTTTGTTACAATCTTCCAGTGACAAG
>NW_006466454.1:0-249 GCF_000325575.1 Pteropus alecto | reverse complement strand
ACTGTCTTCTCACATGAGCTGAGACATGGCTTCCTGTACTATTTGTTCCTTACACTGATCACGTTTGAAGTTATTTACTTAACAAGAGTCTCTCTTATTGCTCTGTAAACTTCATGAAAGCAGACACTGAGCTAGTCATTCTGTTCACTGCCATACAAGTATTCACGTGTTGATGAACTACCAACACGGCCTGCGGGTTCTGAGGTGGAGGAGAAAAGCTGGTGCTTTCATTAGAATGGACAGCGAGGC
>NW_006466453.1:0-249 GCF_000325575.1 Pteropus alecto | reverse complement strand
GAGAACTACACAAATTGACTAAATATTAAACCAAGAGAGAGAGACAGACAGAGACAGAGACGCACAGACACACAGACACACAAAATCCTCCTAAATTTAATCTTTTTTTCTCTGTGCTCTCAAACCCTAGTCCCTAGGAAATCCTGTAGAGTAGGCCAGTGGGTGGAGCCAGTGGGTTGATTTATCTCCGCCTTCTCACCACTTGGCCAAAACGCAGACCCAATCATAAAAGTGCACACCAGAGTGAGA
>NW_006466452.1:0-249 GCF_000325575.1 Pteropus alecto | reverse complement strand
ATCGATAATTTTTTGCGAGAAGCGTTAAGACCCTATTCAGCACATTTGCACCCACGAGCTGTAGAGACGAGTAACTCCCTCGTTCTCTGTCCATTTGTCAGTCGGCTTTACTTCGTAGGTCAGAGCTTTTTTCTTGCCTCCGTGTATTTGTTGATTCACCCATTTGCATCTGTGTGGCCTGCAGGGCCTGTTTTGTTTAGTGGGTGAATCCACTGCTGTCCTCACGTATTTGATGCTGAGACTGCCCTT
>NW_006466451.1:0-249 GCF_000325575.1 Pteropus alecto | reverse complement strand
AGTTTCACTTCTTCCTTTTCCAACTGAATGCCTTTTATTTCCCTTTCTTGTCTGATTGCAATAGCTAAGACTTCAAAACGATGCTGAACAGAGGTTGTGGAAGTGCACGTCCTTATCTCTGATCTTCAGGAAAATGCTTTTAGCTTTTCCCTTTTGAGTATGTTATTAGCTGAGAGTTTGTCGTGTATGGTCTTTATTAATGTTAAGGTATGTCCCCTCTATTCCCACTCTGCTGAGAGTTTTTATCAT
>NW_006466450.1:0-249 GCF_000325575.1 Pteropus alecto | reverse complement strand
GGAGAAGCAGGTTTTACTCAAAATCGTCCACTTGATCTGTTTTCTAGGACAAAATATTTTGAGCCACCAGTCCAGCTAATGCTGCTCGCCAACTAAAACGTCTGTATGACAACGGAAAAGGGATGAGCTCTTTGGGAGATTGTCCTCGGTTCAGCTGGCCACACGTTCTTTTAGTCACGACTTTGCCATGAAAATTAACTGTGAAACAAAGGGACAGCAGACAGGGGACTGTGGTTCTGTGCCAACGCG
>NW_006466449.1:0-248 GCF_000325575.1 Pteropus alecto | reverse complement strand
CTCTTCATTGACCCATTGAGCTTGCATTAGGTGGATAAGGAGAGAAAAGCTGGCTGACATTCATTGGGCGAGTCATCCTGCCCAACTTGTTCCGGGAGCCTGCTAAAGATGCATAGTATCTAGAGAACATTAGGTTAAACAAAAAGGAAAAAAAAGATCCACATGCTTTATGCCCACTCTCATAGCTCCATTAACATACCTATTCCCTGACATACTTGTCTTTAAGCCTCCAATCTTATTTCAGGACC
>NW_006466448.1:0-248 GCF_000325575.1 Pteropus alecto | reverse complement strand
TTCCAATCCACAGAAGTAGTGACTCAAAGCTGAGACAACATGGTTGTAAAGGGAATGCTCACCTTCTCAGGGAATACAAGGCATTTTCCACACCTGAAGCGACACCACCCCACAGAGATCCCGGAAGACCCAGTAGTGCATATAGGAAAAAGTTAAAACTTGTGCTTCGGCCCCACCTACTGGAAAACAAAAGAAAGACCTCTATTTATCAACCTGCTAGATAGTGAAGTGTAAAATACTTTTAAAAA
>NW_006466447.1:0-249 GCF_000325575.1 Pteropus alecto | reverse complement strand
TGGGTTTTATTGTGCCAGTCCCGTGGACAGCAGCCTCTGCCATGGGATGTCTTAAAAACACGACATGGCCTTGAAGACTGGGGCCTCCCAAGGCAAACCATAAAGCCAGCCCCATATTTGGTTAGATGCTCACGGTCACCAAGAATAGTAGTAAGAAACAGAGTGATGGCTGCGCTAACTTCACTATTCATAGTAAGGGACTATTGTACGAATGCCGATCATACAGAATATTAAGCTTCCAGATATGGG
>NW_006466446.1:0-248 GCF_000325575.1 Pteropus alecto | reverse complement strand
CTTCTTGAGAGAAGTGTTTGTTCAGGTCCTCTGCCTGAAACTGGAGGGAAACTGGGCTCATGCTACCTGCCTGCTCCAAACTCAGCCAGAAGACTGACACAGGTGTTGGGCTAAATAGATTAAGTGTTTATGAGAGGGTCTCAACTCCCAGAGGCACAGACAGGCTATTGCTCCAAAAGTCTGGCTCCTGCAGTGTTTTGGGAGCATTGATTCTATAGGGAAATCAGTAGTCATGGAAACTAAGGGAG
>NW_006466445.1:0-248 GCF_000325575.1 Pteropus alecto | reverse complement strand
TGAAAACTGCAGAGAGGGTGCTGGGGAGCAGGGACGCCACCCCCACTTCCTGGGGCACCCTCCAGGGCCCCCAAGAGCCCACCGGACCAGCGACCTTTGCCTGAGACCCAGCCCACATCAGAGGCGGGGCGGGGGGTGGGAGATGCCCAGCTGCTTGGGGCCCAAGGTGGCACCGGGCTGGGCCGTCACACTGTGTGCAGGGCCCTCTTCCCACGTGGGCCTCCCTGGGGCCCCCCTCCTTCCAGCCT
>NW_006466444.1:0-248 GCF_000325575.1 Pteropus alecto | reverse complement strand
GCACTGTGATTGACAGTGGCACTAAGAGCATAAGGCATATTGAGGCACGGTAACCCAAGGGAGGAAAAATGGTGTTCTGTGTCCAAAATAAGGGAGGAAAGGATGATTGGCAGTCAAACCAAGATATTCTATTTTACCATTTCAAAAACTGATTTAGACCACAAAAGTGGTTGACCAAAATATTGAAGTGAGAAGTGTTAGAACAGAGAAATCAAAAAGTGAAATGGAGTTGACCAAAATATTTAAGT
>NW_006466443.1:0-248 GCF_000325575.1 Pteropus alecto | reverse complement strand
GGGCAGTGGCTGAGGATGAGGAAAGAAGGTGGATTCGATAGACAGAAAGGAGAATCAGCTGGACATGGCGGAGGGTGGTGATTAAGGCAAAGATGATGGCGGGAGGAACTCTGGGCTGAGAAATCACTGTGGGATAGAAGGGGCAAAAACACTATTTTGGAGGAGAGGGGTTCAGGCTAAGACTTACCTTAGCCTTGGGCCAGTCACTTTATGTTTCCACCTGATAAATTGGGAGACAAAGAGTGATA
>NW_006466442.1:0-249 GCF_000325575.1 Pteropus alecto | reverse complement strand
CGGGCAGGGCATCTCCCAAGCACCCATACCCCCTCTAGCTCCTCGCGCAGTCAGTACAGGCTCTGTCACCCGTCACCGGATCTGACGTGCACGGTCCCTACGGTGGGGAAGCCGATGCGCAAGGAGCTGCGAGCTCATGGACCATGCCTCAAGGGCCGGACTCTGTCCCGCGGACCGCACACCTTACACCGGACACCGCACACCGCACACCGCTGCCTCCTTCCATATCCTGGTAGTCAGTGGACGAGG
>NW_006466441.1:0-248 GCF_000325575.1 Pteropus alecto | reverse complement strand
TTCAAAATTAAAAAGTTTTTAAAACAAGAATCAGCTTACAGCGAGGAAAAAGCTCACTACTTGTGTCAATGTAATTATTCCGGTCTGTATGAGTTATATATTTCACTATAATTTAATAAATTCTGGCTTTATACATCTTCGAAAAAATATTCCCTTCACTAGTTTCGAGTAAAGCCGATGTCTAAGGAACGTCATGAACTTTTTTATTTTTTCGTAATGCAAATCGCCTTTTTTCCTCCATCTATATA
>NW_006466440.1:0-248 GCF_000325575.1 Pteropus alecto | reverse complement strand
TCAGAGTGGAAATAAACAATATAGAGTCTAGAAAAACAATATAAGAGACCAATAAAATCAAGAGATGTTTCTTTGACAGGATAAACAAAATTGATAAACCTTTAACCAACTCATCAAGAAAAAAACTGAGAGGACCCAAAAACAAAATCAGAAATGAAAAAGAAGAAGTAACCACAGATTCTATAGAAATACAAAAGATTATAAGAAAATACTAGGAGCAATTATATGCCAACATATTGGACAATCTG
>NW_006466439.1:0-248 GCF_000325575.1 Pteropus alecto | reverse complement strand
GAAATTTCAGAACAAAGGATTGATTTAGAAACACATCAACACAATTATAGTAGTAGTTCCCAAGACTCATGTCATCAAAATCAATACAGGAAGCTACAAATATTCCTATTTTCACTCAGACTAAATGAATCAGCATTTCTGGTGGTCGATCCTGAAAACCTATATTTTTAAAGCAATCCCCCAAATGATTTTCATGTAGTAGCAGTCACTGACACATTGGAATGCTGCGCGGGCATCAGAAAGTTTGT
>NW_006466438.1:0-248 GCF_000325575.1 Pteropus alecto | reverse complement strand
TAGCCTTGTTTATCCTATATTCAAGTCTTACTTCTTCCTTGAAAGCAGTCATCAAGAACACAGAAAATCATTGGGAATCTACAACTCCAGGGCAGGCCAGAACTTAAGGACAGCGATCAGAGCTCTCTGTCACCAGCCCAATGCAGAAAGTTATGTGCAGCAAAAGCTGTGATGTGTCACCCAGAACACCCTTCAAGATGATGGACTTCTTCCCCAGCTGCCAGAAGCACTGCTGGCAGACCACCCCC
>NW_006466437.1:0-248 GCF_000325575.1 Pteropus alecto | reverse complement strand
TCTCTGAAGACAGAAACTGAGCTCATAGTGCTTACCATCAGCACCTTTAGCCTTAATATATTTTCTATATAATACATACTTTGAATTTATACAAAATAAACTACAATCTACGTTACAAAATATATATGGATTGATGTCCTGATCCATTCATCAAATATATCTGGGACTCTGAAAATTCAGTTATCTTTTTGTTGCAATTGTTTTTCATAAGGAATAACTTCTGAGGTGATAGAAAATCTTGAAATTTT
>NW_006466436.1:0-248 GCF_000325575.1 Pteropus alecto | reverse complement strand
GAAGTTTGAAGATATTATTCCACAGTCTTCTGACTCTATTATTGTTTTCAAAAAGTCTCATGTCTGAATAATTGTTTCTATGGCCATTAAACACAGCTCTTTTAGTTGAGGATATGATTTTTTTAGTAAGTTAATACATTATAAAATTTTAGAGATATATCAAATAGATATTAATGACATTTAAGAAATATTTGCTACTGGGGGCTGTTGTATGTGTAGGAGAAACATCATACAATGTGATTTCAAGG
>NW_006466435.1:0-248 GCF_000325575.1 Pteropus alecto | reverse complement strand
GACCATCCTAGGAAAACCGAGATGGTTAGTCACCCTAGACCAGACCTAATTCAGAGTCAGCTAATGTTTATCATCCACGCCCCCCATCACCGCCATGCCAGGCTCTTTATGTAGATTCCTACAGAACACCTTTGCAGTGATACTTCAACAATAGCATCCCCATTTGACAATAAAGAAATGGGCTCAGACAGATCAAGAAATTTGTTCAAAACGAAAAGACAAACAACCCAATTTAAAAATGGGCAAAG
>NW_006466434.1:0-248 GCF_000325575.1 Pteropus alecto | reverse complement strand
AATTATAAATGAGATTGTTTTCTTAATTTATCTTTGTGATAGTTTTAGTGTATAGAAACACAGCAGATTTTTATATATTGATTTCATATCCTGCAACTTTACTGTATTCATTTATTACTTCTAATAGTTTTTTTTGTGTGTGTTTGTATGGAGTCTTTAGTGTTTTCTATATATAAAATTATGTTATCCACAAATAGTATCAGCTTTACTTCTTTCAAATTTGGATGATTTTTATTGATTTTTCTTGT
>NW_006466433.1:0-248 GCF_000325575.1 Pteropus alecto | reverse complement strand
GGGCTGGAGAGGGGATGGGAGCGCACATTGGGGGCGCCAGGACTGTTCTGTGCCTCGGGGATGGGGATCACACAGTCCGTTCGCTTTGCCCGTTCTAGAAGCCCATAGAAATGAAATGGCACAGTGCTGCTCCTCCGTCTGGAGCCTTTCGCTCCGTTTTTGTTGTTTTTGAATGGTTCTTCTTTGACTTAGTTGTTAAATTTTCCACCCCGCCCCCGCCCCCGCCCCCTAAAGCAAGGTTATGGGCC
>NW_006466432.1:0-248 GCF_000325575.1 Pteropus alecto | reverse complement strand
TTAAGTATAACATTAGTTGTAGGTATTTTGTGAATGCTCTTCATCAAGTTGAGGAAATTACCCTCAATTCTTAATTCGTTGTGCTTATCATGAATGAGTGTTAAATTCTGTTAAATATTTTTTCTGCATCAATGAATATGGTCGTGGGATTTTTCTTCTTTAACCTGTTGATATGGTAGAGTAAACTGATTTGCATATGCTGGAAAACTCTTGCAGTTATACACTTTTTCTCTTCTTCAGAGACTTGG
>NW_006466431.1:0-248 GCF_000325575.1 Pteropus alecto | reverse complement strand
TCAGTCTGTGGTATTTTGTTATAGCAGCCCAAGCTTTCTAATACAGACACTGATGGCCGATTGTCTGAGTTCAGAGATCCACAGGCTGCGTGTTAGGCTGGTATACTTAAGAACTAAAATTCTCCTGGAAGATGTGAAGGGCCACTGGAGGGAGGAGTGTCTTTAAAGTCAGTCTGGAGTGGGGGTGCTATGGAGAACAAGCTCTTGTTCACTTCCAGGCCTTTGCGCATGCTGTTCCTCCTGCCTGG
>NW_006466430.1:0-248 GCF_000325575.1 Pteropus alecto | reverse complement strand
GCCGACGTGTGCGGAGCCAATGAGGGAGTCCGCCACGATGCAATGTCGACCGGACCCCGAAATGCGGTGCTCCCCACGCGTCTCCTCCTCGAGGAAGCGAGGGTGTAGCAGGGGAATGGGCTTCCCTCCAGTGGAGGCCTCGGACCTGCCGGGGTCTGCAGGGGTCCATGGGCTGCGGTCATGAGTTAGTCTTAACCTTTTATAATACCCTGTGAGACGGCGCTTACCGTGCACACGCACACATGCGC
>NW_006466429.1:0-248 GCF_000325575.1 Pteropus alecto | reverse complement strand
GTAACCAAAAAATTCTGACTGATACGCCCAGAGAGGACATGTCACTGATACATTCTTCTGTGATCCGTGGTAGAGGTGAAAGGTCGTAGGGCATATTTTTGCGCTGAACCCTTTGTGTTGATCTCCCCACCTTACGTCCTCTCAAAACTGGGGCTCTGCGTAAAGAAATCTGTGTGCCTGCTGTGAGCATAAGACAAAATGCATGTGACGAGACTTCAGGGACAGAGCTTGCGGGCGGGAGGGGACGG
>NW_006466428.1:0-248 GCF_000325575.1 Pteropus alecto | reverse complement strand
AGTGCTCTGAAGATCTGGGCCAAGGGTTCAGTTGCAACATTCTTTTAGAGACCCTTTTAGCCATGGCCTGATTGGGTAATTTGAACACAGGCTGCTACAAAGTGGTGGGAGTTGGTGTGGTTGCAGGTAGTTACATTGCCTTACAAGGGCAGGCGTTGCTATGGCCTACCAGCAGTTACAAAGCGAGGGAGTTGCTAGGGGGTACAAACAATTACAGTTACATTTGTTGCTTAGAACAAGCAAAGGGA
>NW_006466427.1:0-248 GCF_000325575.1 Pteropus alecto | reverse complement strand
GCCGATTCTACAGGGCGACCCCAGATTTAGTTCTCCAAACCAGAACTTTCTCCCGAGGCATGTAACTCCAGCTGCCTGCTCCAAACAGACACCCAAATGTAACATGTCTGAAACAGATTCTCGATTCCCCAGCCCAACCTGCTGTCCCTCGGCTGGGCTCACCCCAGCGAACGACACCCCCTTCTTCCAGTTGCTTAGCTGGAATCTCGGGGCTCCCCCTCGCCTTCTCTTGCAGTCTACCTCCATCT
>NW_006466426.1:0-248 GCF_000325575.1 Pteropus alecto | reverse complement strand
GTGTGGTACGGGAATCAGTTTGCTTGTCACTGTGCTGACCAGGTACCGTAGAAATTTAGGCGACGGAAGGTCTTGGTGATGATCAGGTTCAACCCCTACGTAAGCCCCGAGAATGGAAGATTATGGCCGGGGTTGCCGGTGAACTGGCCCTGTGCGCCCGTGAGGCAGGATTAGAACCGAGTCCCAACTCCCGCCGGGGGACTTCTCCGCCGAGCCTCCACGTGACCTCACACCCCCAGAAATCAGAT
>NW_006466425.1:0-248 GCF_000325575.1 Pteropus alecto | reverse complement strand
TCTGCTGAGAAATCAACTGACAGTCTTATGGGAGTAGCCTTATAAGTAAATACCTGCCTTTCTCTTCCCACTTTTAAAATTCTCTCTTTGTCTTTAAATTTTGGCATTTGAATTATAATGTGTCTTGGCACAGGTCTGTTCGGAGTCCTCTTGTTTGGGGCTCTTTGCACTGCTTGGGCTTGTATATCTATTTACTTCACTGGGTTAGGATATTTTTCCATTATTATTTCTTCAAATAGGTTCTCAAT
>NW_006466424.1:0-248 GCF_000325575.1 Pteropus alecto | reverse complement strand
GATGGAGGTAGGAGGGGGTTTGTTAAGAATAAGTACCTGGGACCAAGAAAGGCACAGAAGAGATGGAGACAGTGGGATGCATTTGAGAAACTTTAAGGAACTAGAAACTGATGATTTACTGGTTGGATATGGGGTGGGTGAGTGTGAAGGACCTCCAACTCAGCCTTCTGATTGGATGAATAAATTGGGGGTCATTCAGGGGGTGTCAAACACGGAACTATTGTTTTACCCCAGCTCAAAACACAACA
>NW_006466423.1:0-248 GCF_000325575.1 Pteropus alecto | reverse complement strand
CAGTTGGAACACATGTACTCAGCTGCTAAATACGTACTTGGAATACATGGACTCACATTGTTTCCTTGACTTGCGGAGTGAGAGCAAAAATGGTGGAGAAGGTCAAATGGAAGCCACCACCAAGGAATATAGTAAATCAAGTGTAGTATTGTGTCCCTGGAGGGACTGCAGAGATTAGTACCACCATTAAGGACTTGAAAGATGCAGGGGTGGTGATTCTCACCATATGCCTGCTCAGCTCTCGTAGT
>NW_006466422.1:0-248 GCF_000325575.1 Pteropus alecto | reverse complement strand
GCCCTGCAAATGCGTCCCGGGCTCTAACGTTTACTCGAAATTGCCTCTCATTCAAAGGTTTGCTAAGTCTAAAGACTCGTTCTTACCTGAGATAGAAGAAAAATTCTTGAAGCCAATCGTTTCAAGTTTTGGCTTGATCGTCTCCAAGAGTTCCGGCAGCTGAAACGAAGGCACGTTTCACACACTCAGTGACTTGTCACCAACCAAGGCGAGTCTTCCGCAGCCACGCGCTCCAGAACGCGCTCGTG
>NW_006466421.1:0-248 GCF_000325575.1 Pteropus alecto | reverse complement strand
GAGACACTCAAAGGATCATAATCACAGTAAGGAGAGGGGACAAAGAAATATGTCTGTCTTGGCCTACTCTCATAGCGGGGAAAGTTTCCAAAAATTCTTAACCATAGGCCAATCCTTACTCAGGTTTGCTATTCTACTTCGTACTGTGAGGTCTGACAATTTCCAAGTTGTGAAATTTATTTAAAATCATCCCATCGTAGTCTACGGCCAAGGCACCCTGTACGTGCCCAATCTTGTCTGATCTCGGA
>NW_006466420.1:0-248 GCF_000325575.1 Pteropus alecto | reverse complement strand
CATTGTGGTATGTGGGCACTTTCTTGGCAAAGCTGCAGCCTGTGTGTTGCTACAACTTTTTTATCCAAGAACTCACTTTCTGGTATTATTGTATCAGGGCTCTGACTAAGGAGTTTACTTTTGATAGCATTGAGCACACATAGGAGAGAATCAGGGTTGGGTTTCTGTGCTCTGGGGACAAGCACACACAGGGTGAATTCATTCCCAAGTATGGGAGTGTGGGTCCCAGGCCTGGCTGGTCCCAGGTC
>NW_006466419.1:0-248 GCF_000325575.1 Pteropus alecto | reverse complement strand
CTCTCTGTTCAGATCTGTACCAGTTTGGGAAAGAGGTATGTGGAAAAGTGAAACTCTTCTTCTCACCCTTTTCAATGCATCTTTACTTTTTTTTATCCTCCTCTGGGGTGCTATACACTCGCATCTGAATCTCAAAGCTCTTACGAAGGTAATCTTGTGCATGAATAGATGTTAAATTGGTATTTCTGTGAGAGGACAATAACTGGAACCTCCTATGCTGCTATTTGCTGAACTAACTCATTTGGATA
>NW_006466418.1:0-248 GCF_000325575.1 Pteropus alecto | reverse complement strand
GTCGTCGCGGTGGAAGCAGAAGCCAAGCCCGGAGCCAGGTGGGTGTAGGAGGCGCGCCGACGCAGGGTGGCCCGGCAGTTGACAGTGGCCTCCACCTCGGTGGAATCATGCTGACGAACCTAGGGGCGCTTGGTTGGTGGGAGGTCAGGAAATGAGCTCAGAAAACAGTGTTGGCGGGTCCTGGAGCCGAGAGTGGCGGGAAAGATCGTTTCCGAAGTTGCGACTGGGAGGGAGGTTGGAAGGCGGCC
>NW_006466417.1:0-248 GCF_000325575.1 Pteropus alecto | reverse complement strand
GGGACAACGTGGCCAGCTGTCTGGCCACTGGATGGGAACCTGGGCTCTCTCATCCAGCGCCGCTCCACTGATGACGAGCTGGGGGACCACGGTCAGCTTCACTTCACATCTCTGTGAAGTGTGACAATAATACTTTATCCGTAAGTGGTGGGACTCTAGGACGAGTGCTTAGACCATGTCGGGCACTGAGGAAGGGCCCAGGAAATATGAACTAGTGCTGGGCAGCGTGCTTGGCACACAGTAGGAAC
>NW_006466416.1:0-248 GCF_000325575.1 Pteropus alecto | reverse complement strand
TCTCAGAACTGCTAAACTTGGCTAAAAAATCTTACTGAGGTAGCAAGAAGCTATTTGGTAAAGTCCTCAGAATGACCCTATTCACCTTGTTCGGCCTCCATAGATTCCTGTGTGGAATCTATGGCCATAGATTCCACACAGGAATCTATGGAGGCCGAACAAGGTGAATAGGGTCATTCTGAGGACTTTACCAAATAGCTTCTTGCTACCTCAGTAAGATTTTTTAGCCAAGTTTAGCAGTTCTGAGA
>NW_006466415.1:0-248 GCF_000325575.1 Pteropus alecto | reverse complement strand
TTTCATTCGTGCGTTTATTTTGTTCTCTAGGGCCCTCGTGCACGTGAGATTGTGGGGGATCTGTCTTTGTCTGACTCACCCCACTCAGTCCGATACCCCGCGTCCGTCTGTCTTGTCGATGGAAGATTCATTCTTTCTTATGGCTGAGATCGACGCCCTCCCCCCCCCCTTCGCTGTCCTCATTTCTTCATTATTTTCCCGTTTTCTGTCGCGTTGATGGCTGTGTCTTCATTTCCTCTTTTGCTCAC
>NW_006466414.1:0-248 GCF_000325575.1 Pteropus alecto | reverse complement strand
GACACCAGCCCTGGGGACGGCCATGCTCTAACGGGTCGCTGTATTCCTAGCCCAGGTGTCTCCCTCATGCCTGCCAAGACTTCTTTATCAAAGGGACTTGACTAAGGCATTTTCTTCCCTCTGACTTAGTACTTTTCCCCAATAATAAGTTACAATTTGGGGGTGGGGCACGCTACTAAGTATCCATAGCATTCTAAAAGTCCCTCTGCTCCGGGTGATTGAAAGTCAAAAGTCTCCTAATTGTTTTG
>NW_006466413.1:0-248 GCF_000325575.1 Pteropus alecto | reverse complement strand
GGACTTGGCAGGTAGCAGAGCCCCCACTAAAGCAAATCCTGCTTTGTGGGGTCAGCCCCTGCACAACAGCTTCTCTTTTGTAGTTATGGGCAGTCCTCACAGCCAGGTAGCTTGAGGGTCAGTCCCTCCGACTGATGTCATAACAGCAATCAAAGCTCAGTCACAACAGGACGACACACACAACCAACACGCCTGGAGCACCCGGCTCAAGTTACCAGGGAGACTGTGCCACTGGGCCCCACAGGACA
>NW_006466412.1:0-248 GCF_000325575.1 Pteropus alecto | reverse complement strand
AATAGATGGCACATTCCTGCCCTCAACTTAGCTATTGAATAAGTAAATGAGAGAAAAATCAATATATAACTATAAATCAAGATGAGCACCATGAAGAAAAAAAAGGTAAAGTAATAGAAAATAACTCACTCATTTAGATTGATGAGGGAAGGTCTCCATGAAGAGGTGAGGTTTCAGCTGAGATTTGAAGATCAAGAAGTAATCATTCAGGAGAAAGTTGGTCCAGGCAAAGAGAACAGTGTGTCCAA
>NW_006466411.1:0-248 GCF_000325575.1 Pteropus alecto | reverse complement strand
CTCCCTGATTTCAAACTATATTAAAATAATATGGTATTTGCATAAAAACAGGCACATAGATCAATGAAACAAAATGGAGAGCCAAGGAATAAACCCATACAATTAATTATGATAGAGGAGTGAAGGATACACAACATGGAAAAGACAGTCTTGTCAATAAATAGTACTGGGAAAACTGGCCAGCCACATGCAAAACAATGAAATTAGACTACTATCTTGCACCAGACACAAAAATTAACTCAAAATGG
>NW_006466410.1:0-248 GCF_000325575.1 Pteropus alecto | reverse complement strand
TAGATAAAGTAAAATTGTTTTTTCAAAGCAGTTGTGCAAAACCATGTGCTCGTCAATAGAGTTTATGGTCCTTCCATGATCCATATAATTATCAGTATTTAATGTCAAACTTTTTATTGTTTTGCCAAGCAAATGGATGGAAATTAGGAATTTTACGAAGTCACAAAGTGGCTCTGCATATAATTTCCCAAAAGATGAGCTCTAAAATGTTTGAAGAATTTTCACATAGATAGACTAACTATATAAGC
>NW_006466409.1:0-248 GCF_000325575.1 Pteropus alecto | reverse complement strand
CTGTCCCCAAGCACCGTCTCTGTGCTGTTTGTCACCTGGCATCGTAGAGTGTACAGTTTTTTCACACGGCTAAGGATTATCCTTATCAGTTCTAGTCTCGTGACTGGTTTTGGTTTTTAATTAACGGACATTCCTTCCGGCATCCGAGGGGAGGCATGTGCCCGAGGCGCCCTCCTGCCGTGGTTCCCGCTCTCGGTGCCGCCGGCCTCCGCCCCCCGATCCGGCCCTGGCCTCTCGGTCACGTCGGA
>NW_006466408.1:0-248 GCF_000325575.1 Pteropus alecto | reverse complement strand
AAAAAATGAAAGGAATAAAATCAAAAAAATGAACTAGTGTGCGCATATTATACTAAAACACTTCACGACAGCAAAAGAAACCATCCACAAGATAAAAAGGCAAGCTACTGATTGGGAGAAAATATTTACAATTTATATATATTGGGAGCTAATATCCAAAATATTATAAAGAACTCATATAACTCAATAACAAAGAAACAAATCTGATTAAAGAACGGACAGAAAATCTGAGTAAACATTTTTTTTCT
>NW_006466407.1:0-248 GCF_000325575.1 Pteropus alecto | reverse complement strand
TTGACACCGCTACTGGATTGCTTTTTGCCTGGCCTGGTGCGGCCACTGACTAGAGACACACTATAAAAGCGTCAACACACTTGTGCACCTTTTATAGTCAGCCCCTAGTCATTGAAAGTGGTATGGGCACCCACTTTGCAGGACATGAAGTCCAAGCCTGGGCCAAAAGAATGGATATCCACTGGCACTTGCATATTCCTTATAAACCCTAGGCTGAAGGAATGATTGAAAGTTATAATGGGTTGTTG
>NW_006466406.1:0-248 GCF_000325575.1 Pteropus alecto | reverse complement strand
AGTCATTAACTCACCTTCTTCTCATTCCCCACAGCAGCTGTTCCCAACCTTTGTCACTTTCTTGGGTTTCTTAGAAGGTGGTGATCCCTAAATTTCTGCTTTTTCTTTAATTCATTCATTCTACTACTACTTATTGAGGTCCCATCATGTGCCAAGCACTGTACTGGGCAATTAGGGATATAGCAGTGATGGAGTAAACATGGCCTCTGGGCTCATGGAGGTACTTATGGTCTTACAGTCCCCTCTCA
>NW_006466405.1:0-248 GCF_000325575.1 Pteropus alecto | reverse complement strand
CTAGAAGATGGGAACACGGGGCGGATGGGCGCGAGCGGCCATGCTCTCACGGGAGGGAGCCGAGGCTGGAATCGCACGTGCGGGTCTGGGGCCCGCAGGGGTGTTTGTGGGAGACGCCGAGAAACACCAACACGTCGCCTTCCTCATCCCGGCACCGCCTGCCCGTGCTCGGTGGGTTTACGTTTGTTAAATTAAATTCAATTCTGGGGAGAAAAGGCATTGTTTTGAGTAAATAACGGTCAAGGGTA
>NW_006466404.1:0-248 GCF_000325575.1 Pteropus alecto | reverse complement strand
GCTTCGTAAGCATCATTCTGAGTTTCTTCATCCTTCCACCTTCTTCACCCAGGCCCCGACCCCCCCGCCCCTCTGGCCACCGCCGGTTTGTTCTCTGTACCTGCGAGTCTGTTGTCATGTAGTTGGTTCATTTCTTGTGTCCCTTAGATTCCCATAGAAGCGAAATCATACGGTCTTCATCTTCCTCTGCCTGACTGACTTCACTCAGCATAATTCTCTCTAGGTCCGTTCGTGTCATTGCAAATGGA
>NW_006466403.1:0-248 GCF_000325575.1 Pteropus alecto | reverse complement strand
CTTCCTGCTCCTCTTTGTGGCCCTGAGCACACAGCCGGTTCCAGGCCCGGGAAGCTACTCTTGCCTGTTCTTGTAGCCTCTGGCCCCTGAGAGTCCTGCTTTCCCTCTAGTGCGGGACTCCAGGGTATTCTGAAGCCAGGGTATCTGGTCCCCAGACAGCTCCCAACTTGTACCGCTCCGGGCATGGCATCCAGCATCATTGTCCTCCTCTCCCTCCACCAGCATCCAGCAAGCATCACCAGCTTCTT
>NW_006466402.1:0-248 GCF_000325575.1 Pteropus alecto | reverse complement strand
ACAAACCACATCTATTGCCATAATTTCTTGAAATGGAGTTTAGATATAAACATATTCAAAATAACTTGATTTATTACATTAATAATATCATAATAGTTTCTCCCTTCAAGAAATAAGCTTGGGAGGATACGGGACCTCTAGTAAATCTCAGTCCAATATGATGGATCCATCCAGCCAAAATACAAAGCCTAAACCAATTAGGAAAAGTTCTGAGAATAAAATGGTCCATGACCATTAGAGACATGCCA
>NW_006466401.1:0-248 GCF_000325575.1 Pteropus alecto | reverse complement strand
GGAGCTCAGGAAGAGAAGAAGGCAACGTGACAACCAAAGTAGAGATGTCAGTGGTGTAGCCACAAGCCAAAGAATGTGGCCAGCCTCTAGAAGTGGGAAAGGGCAAGGAACAGATTCTCCCCTTGGATCTTGCAGAAGGAACCAGCCCTGTGGACACCTTGATTTTAGCTCTGTTAGACTTCATTCAGATTTCTGACACCCAGATCTGTAAGAGGATAAACGTGTGTTGTTTGAAGCCATGTGTGTTG
>NW_006466400.1:0-248 GCF_000325575.1 Pteropus alecto | reverse complement strand
AGAAGGACATCGGGCACTTGGACATGAAAGGAAACAAGCCATTTGTTCAATACCTTGGTCAAACATTAAGAAAGGGGTCATGAATTCCTAAAGGCTGCTGGATTCTGCTGGATCTGGATACCATGTTTCTCTGAATTTGCCAAGCCACCGTACCAGGCTACAGCTGGATCCGGTAAAGACGCCCTGGAATGGGGCTCCAGACAAGGAAAGACTTTCAGAGAAATAAAGAGACTTTTGACCAGTGCCCC
>NW_006466399.1:0-248 GCF_000325575.1 Pteropus alecto | reverse complement strand
GGGCTTGGAAAATGTAGGACTTAATAAAAAGCATAGAAAATTATAAATAGTCTTTTAAAAGATGCCCAGGTCTACATTATGCCCCCACACATACGGAAAAAAAAAAATAGGCTGAGAATAGAGGGAAGGTGTAACCCGACCATCTATGTTTAGGAGAGGGTGAGGTGACCAAAAATGGGAAGGCCCTGGGGGTAGAGGGGTAGGAGTATGTGTGTGTGTAAGATGAAAGAGATTTTGAACACAATTGT
>NW_006466398.1:0-248 GCF_000325575.1 Pteropus alecto | reverse complement strand
AGAGTGACAATCACATTGAACAAGTGAATTACTTCTCTGTTAAATAAGTTATCATCAAAGATCAAGGTTCCTGAAGTTTTACTAACAGAAGACCAGGTGACTGCTCTGTGATAGTAGTCATTTTTTTGAGTTCCTGGATTGGCAAGACACTGCTGCTCTCTCCTCCAGTTTTTTTCCAAGTTGGAAAAAAACCCCATCACCTTTCAGGAGTTCATATCTAAAAAGCACATCACTGTGCTTCAGACCAT
>NW_006466397.1:0-248 GCF_000325575.1 Pteropus alecto | reverse complement strand
TTGTTGGCCCTTAGCGAGCTGTTTAAAAATAGCAGGTGTTGGTTTTCTGGAGAGTTGAGGATCATCCCATTCGGGAGAATGGGCTATGGGGTCCCTTAGGCTCTGAGAATAGAGCCTAAGAAGCAGAGACAAGGGAAGGGAGAAGGATTTAAAGCCAGTCTAGCAGCCCTTTTTGCCCTGTCAACCCTTATTTCATGTTTCCCAAAGTCTTGGTTACCCTGCACTGCCAGCCAGTCCCCTTGTGAGTT
>NW_006466396.1:0-248 GCF_000325575.1 Pteropus alecto | reverse complement strand
GCCTTTCCACAAGATGAAAATAAAGTACGATTATGTACATAAAGTTCGTAGGACATTTTAAGGGTTCAGTGATTTTTAACCAGAATTTTTATTATTAACCATAAGTGGTCATTTCAAGGAAGCCTAGGTTCTCTAAATAAAATTGTGGGAGGGAATCAACCAGATGTGGTGGCTCCAGAATTTTTCTTTCAGTAAGGCAGTGTGAGGAACAGGAGGTGAGATTATTGAAAAAAGATAACTTTCTCCTA
>NW_006466395.1:0-248 GCF_000325575.1 Pteropus alecto | reverse complement strand
TGTTTTATATTAATGTAATTTAAGTAAAAATATTTTCCCCTTCACCATTTTAAACTGTAAAAGTACGGTGTTTTGGAACTGGAAAGAACCTTGGATATAATTTTATCAACTCCCTCATTTTATAGGTAAGAGAACGTATGACCCTAGAAGTAGCCTGTTCCTGTACAAGGTAGCCTGTGCCTCCCTATGGTTTCCACTTACTGATGCTGGATCTGAACAAGCCTGATGCCACATCTTTAAGGAAATCC
>NW_006466394.1:0-248 GCF_000325575.1 Pteropus alecto | reverse complement strand
AACAAAAATGAGATGGGAGCTTACGAATAAGGAAGATGATGTGCTGCCCAGGTTTTCTCCAGGATGAGCACAGGCAGCGTCAGACAGGAGACTCGCTGCAGGTGTTGAACATCAGCCAGCCAGTGAGGACACAGGACAAGACGGTGGGATGTGAGTCTTACCTGGAACCGTGCAGCCACACCTGTGTCAAGGAAGTTGAGATGTTTCCTCTAGATCTTTCTAAAAGCTTTATTTACTACTGAGATTCT
>NW_006466393.1:0-248 GCF_000325575.1 Pteropus alecto | reverse complement strand
CTTTTTGTGGATCAGTTCCCCTGAAGTTGCTCAGAAATTCCTTCCACTTCAGGACTCAAACGGGAATTAATCATTTTGGACCCCCCCTCCTTCTCTCTGTTGATGGTCAACATTTAGGCTCTGCTGAGAACCAGGTGTGTCTGGTTATGTGGGATCATATTTGTACACACATTTAGTCAAACAAAGGTTTATGTCCTGGTTTCCCATCTCGGTCCCTCACTGTGTCAAGCACTAGTATACTGTAGCCA
>NW_006466392.1:0-248 GCF_000325575.1 Pteropus alecto | reverse complement strand
GATCCATGCTATCCGTCCTCTCCCTGCCACCTCCTCGGACTGTGAGGAGTTGAAACTGGTCTTGCAGTTTCTGCTCTCCCTCAAAGATACGTTAGCAATCTTTTCACATCTTGTCATCTGTTGGGTGCTTGCACATGAATCGTTTAGATAGTTGCTCCATTCTTGCCTGGTGTAGGCTTTGTACCTAGAGGGTTACCCGGGCTCTCAGCATAAGGGTTGACTCAATATCCACCCTGTTGTCTTCCATC
>NW_006466391.1:0-248 GCF_000325575.1 Pteropus alecto | reverse complement strand
CAAGTGGTTATGAGAGTGTCTAATAAAACCCTTACGCAAATCCTGTAACACAAACACGTTCACAGCTGAGTAGGAAGAGGCAGGAAGACTTCTCTTCCTGTCATGGTCCAGAAACTTTGGAAAGGAGTCCACTCTGTTCTGATTGGCTCAGAGAGCACCTGGAGAAGGCGCAGGGTGGTCACGACCAGGTTGTGGTGTGTCTGGGGAGGGGAAGTGTTCGCTGGGATGTATTTGCTGTGTGGGGAGGA
>NW_006466390.1:0-248 GCF_000325575.1 Pteropus alecto | reverse complement strand
ACCAGAGAGCTTGCTTCCCCTGTGCACGCAGAAAAGACCACGTGAGGGCTTCGGGGGAAGGCGGCTGTCTGCAAGCACAAAAGGGAGTCTCGGCAGAATCTGACCATGCTGGCACCTTGAATTCAGATTTCTGGCCTCCGGAATTGTGAGAAAATCAATTTCCGTTGTTTCGGCCACCTAGGCTGTGGGTTTGACAGCAGCCCAAGCAGACTAAGCCCTATTTTTGTTGCAGTAGATTTGGAAACAGA
>NW_006466389.1:0-248 GCF_000325575.1 Pteropus alecto | reverse complement strand
CATGTTTGCGTGTGCCGGATTTGGTTTACAGCATTTGCTCCTCCTGGCAGCTCTTTGCGCTCACTCACTAGTCTTATACCCATTTTATAGATGAGGAAACTGAGGCTCGAGGAGGAAAAGCGATTCACCCAAACGTGCCCCACGGGGACTCCTGGCCTGGGGTCCGTGAGGTCGTAACGTAGGGTCAGCGAAGCTGGCTGGGAAAACAAGTCATCTCGTCATTATCCTAACTGAGACGTAGCTTTTCT
>NW_006466388.1:0-248 GCF_000325575.1 Pteropus alecto | reverse complement strand
TATCTATCTGTTATCTATCTATCAATCATCTGTCAGCTCTCTTCTCTATCCTCCCCCCATCTATCCATCCGTCCATCCACCTATGCATTCATCCATCTGTCATCTATGGCAGTGGTTCTCAGCTAGGATTGATCTGCTGCCCACTAAGGGGACATTTACCAATATCTGGAGTCACTTTTGGTTGTCATGCCCGGAGTGCAAGGACCTGCTGGAATCTGGCGGGTGGTGACCAGGGGGGCTGCTCAACA
>NW_006466387.1:0-248 GCF_000325575.1 Pteropus alecto | reverse complement strand
TAGATCTAACCCAAACCCTAAACATACCCTAACCCTAACCGTAACCCTAACCATAACCATAATTTTAACCCTAACCCTAACACTAACCATAACCATCAACCTACCTCTAAATGAAACCTAACTGGAACCCTAACAGTAATCATATCCCTAAACGTAATCTTAACCGTGACACTAAATCTAAAGCATATACTTAACCTAACCCTACCACTAACCTTGAAATTAACTATAAAACTAAAGCTAATCCTAAC
>NW_006466386.1:0-248 GCF_000325575.1 Pteropus alecto | reverse complement strand
CATGAAGCTTATTCTGGTAAGGGTGTTTCTGAATACACAGTTAGGTGAAGCTTTATTTATTTCCTTTTATCAACAATGTCTTGCTCATCTATATATATTAATTTGCAACTCTTACAGAGATAAAATAAAATAGAAAAACTTAATATAGATAAGGAAAAATAAACTAGGAAAACAGCAATGATTTTATAACCCTGGTGAACTTTCAAAGAATCTACAGTAAATAGCCTGAAAGGTGGTTAGAATAATTC
>NW_006466385.1:0-248 GCF_000325575.1 Pteropus alecto | reverse complement strand
AGCTTGTTCCATTTTACAGTTTATAAATTGTAGAGCTAAGACTGGGACTTGGGTGTTTTGATTCTAAATCTATCGCGGTACTTTTTTATTATTAGATAAAATTTAACATACTTTTGAAATTCTCTGAACCATGAACAATGGTTTTATTAATAAAATGTCTTAGAGTACAAATAAGAGCAAAGTATCAAATAAGGAAAATATCCAGGAAGTACCCCATAAACCTGGCTTTCTATTCTGTTCCTTTGATC
>NW_006466384.1:0-248 GCF_000325575.1 Pteropus alecto | reverse complement strand
TCGGCCCGGGGCTCGTGACGCGCCGGGGGCTCCGACCTCTTCCCGACCTCTTTGGGTCGTTCAGGACGTGCGATTCCTTCCTCCTCTCCTGTCTGCGGCTCTTGGGGGGTCCCCGTCCGGGCATGGCCACTCGCCAGCGCGTCGGCTCCTCGGACTGTGTTCAGCTCAGAGCTGGACGTTCACAGGCTCCCGTGTGATGGGTAAAGCAGACGACCATGCGGGCGTGTGTCCTCAGCACAGCGCGCTTG
>NW_006466383.1:0-248 GCF_000325575.1 Pteropus alecto | reverse complement strand
GTATTATAGAATTATGCACTTGAAATCTATATAATCTTATTAACCACTGTCAACCTAATAAATCTAGTAAAATCTAAAAAAAATAATAAAAGAAGAGAGCTGGGAAGATAGCAGACTAGGTAAAAGCAGGGTTCACCTCCTCCAAGGTCCATAATGAAATTACAACCAAATTATAAAATAGTCAATATGGAGAATCACCTGAAGTCCAGTTGGTCATAACACCTACATCTGATAATATAAAGGAGCCA
>NW_006466382.1:0-248 GCF_000325575.1 Pteropus alecto | reverse complement strand
CCATCCGTGGAAAAATGGGAACGAGAGAGAGGAAACGGTGGTCATGCAAGTCAGCTTCCTTCTGCTCGTATAAAAGATAATGACAGGAGTGGCCCCCTCTGGTGCTCTCCCAGAGCTCCAGCCTGAAGAAAAGTCCGGGTGGCTGGCAGAGCGCTTTCCATCTTCACTGGACCACGTCTGTGCCATCAGGCCCAGGGATTCCTGCCCCTCCGACTCGGCAGGGCCTCTGTGTCCTGAAGCTCTCCAGC
>NW_006466381.1:0-248 GCF_000325575.1 Pteropus alecto | reverse complement strand
GCTGCTGGAGCCCATTCCCTATGAATTCATGACATGATAGTTTTGAAAATATTAAATGAAAGGCCTCTAATTGAGTAGCTGACCCTTCCCCCAAAGAAATATTTAAAGTAAACCAATTGTCCTAATTCACCGGGTGATATCTTTATTATTCAGATTTAGTATTTTTCTTGCTGAAAGATGTGAGGTGGTTTACTGTACAACAAATCATAGTCCATTGGTTAGGAAACTGCATCTGTTGAATTACAGTT
>NW_006466380.1:0-248 GCF_000325575.1 Pteropus alecto | reverse complement strand
ATCCTGTGAAATTGGTAGCAGGAATAACGAATTCCATTTGACAGAGGAGCAAACTGATAAATTCAGTGACCTGTCTGCATTCATGCAACTGGCTACGAGCAGAATGGGGACTCAGCCTATTGGTCTTCATTTCCTATCCCTTTCCCTGTTTTTAGGCAGCCATGTGTCAGTTACGGCTTTGGTACAGAGACTAGTCTGTGTGACACAGAGTTCCCATGAAATTGTAAAAAAGAAACTGAAAATGAGAA
>NW_006466379.1:0-248 GCF_000325575.1 Pteropus alecto | reverse complement strand
GCTCATTGACAGAAATTCCAACTGAAATTAGGATCGAATAAATTAAATGATTTGCCTGATCTTACAAACCTAATGAATGGCACCACCTGGGCTCAAGAGCCGCATGACCGCAGTGGCCACAACGTTTTCCACGACGCTGGGGTGGGGCGCAGAGAGGCCTGTGAGGAGCTGGCAGACCAGATGGTGACAGCAGAAGCCAAGCAGTGTTTCTCGATGTGACAATGCTTCAAAAGACAGACTTTACTTCT
>NW_006466378.1:0-248 GCF_000325575.1 Pteropus alecto | reverse complement strand
AAGTACAATAACTGAAATAAAAAATTCACTAGAGGGATTAAAAATCAGATTTAAGTAGGCAGAAGGAAGAATCAGTGAAGTTAAAGATAGAGCAATGAGAATTGTTAAGACTTAGGAACAGAAAGAAAATATATTGAAGAGTGAAAAAAGCCTCAGGGACCAGTGGGACACCATCAAACAGACTAACATACGCACTGTGTGGAAGTCCTAGAAAGAGAACATAGAGAGAAAGGGGTAGAGAGAATATT
>NW_006466377.1:0-248 GCF_000325575.1 Pteropus alecto | reverse complement strand
TACAATGCAACCTCAACTTGAGAAATAATTTTAAGAGTAACTAATTTGTTCTAGTTTGCCTGGGACTTTCCCAGTTTTAGCACTAGGAGTCCTGTGTCCATGGAAGCTCTTTAGTGCTTGGCAAAATCTGCAAGGTTAGTTATTCCAGAGGTAACACTCAAACGTATGGTCCCTTAGGCTGTTTAATAATTTAAGGTCGGAATATTTCACAAAAACAAATAAACAGGCTTTTTTGTTGTTGTTAGAAA
>NW_006466376.1:0-248 GCF_000325575.1 Pteropus alecto | reverse complement strand
TGGAGCAGTGGGGGACCAAAGCCACTGCACCTCTGCGGCCACAAATGACTCGCACAAACATCCAGGTTTCTAAAAAAGCTCAAACACAACGAATGTCACAGACCACTGTAGAATCAGATAGTGTGCCAGGCAGTCCAGCATTCCATAAAACACCCTGTGAGATATGTACGTATGTGTGCATGTGTATGCATGCATGTATACATGTGTGCACACGTGCATATGCATGCATGTGTGTGCATGCATGTGCG
>NW_006466375.1:0-248 GCF_000325575.1 Pteropus alecto | reverse complement strand
ACCAGGCTTGTGGCACTCAGTCACGGCAGCCGATGCTTCTCCAGCACCCCCACCTCTCTGCCACGCCCTGGTCTGCATCCCCTTCCTGTCTCTCACCCCATGGCCAACCCTCAACCCTCGCCACGTCCTACAATCCACCTCCACCGGCTTCGTTCCCTCTGCTTCTCATCCTCACGTCCACCTCCGGAGCTGGCCCTCGCGACTTCCTGTCCAGAAGGTTGCAGTAGCGGTCCCTTCTGAAAGCAGAG
>NW_006466374.1:0-248 GCF_000325575.1 Pteropus alecto | reverse complement strand
GGTCGGGAATGCATCTCTGGGCCTGGAGCTGAGCGAGACTTGAGTGGAGGCCGTGGGCAGGTCCAAGGTTGCAAATGACAGCAGCAGCAGGAAGGGGAGGCGGCGGCTGCAGCCAGAGGCCAGGGCTGGCCCGTGGCCTGCCCCGGACAGTGTTTGCCTTGGCGTGGCTTCTGAGGGCTCTGAAAGGTCACGCTCAAGGGCGCGCCGGTGTCTGGCTCTGAGCCGCTTCCTCGGGGTGGCAGTGACAC
>NW_006466373.1:0-248 GCF_000325575.1 Pteropus alecto | reverse complement strand
TAGACCCTCCAACTGATTGTTTGCTTAAAGTTCCAGTTAGTCTTTATTCCTCCACATTTTGATTGATACTTTCTTTTGAAAGTGTTGCCAGGCAACATTCCATTTTTCCCACTCCAGCAGGCTCTTGTTTCCCAAAGTTAGGAAGGACCTCTTCTTGGTGTCCTCTCTCTCATCAGAAGGAAGGTGCAAGCAGGGGATCAGCTCATGTTCAGGGGCAACAGGTGCATAGCTTAAAAAGAAGAATTCAA
>NW_006466372.1:0-248 GCF_000325575.1 Pteropus alecto | reverse complement strand
TTCTATTCTCCATTTCTATGAAATAAGATTTTTTGTTACGATTCCACATATAAGTGATACCGTAAGATATTTATCTTTGGCGTATTTCACTTAGCATAATGCCCTCCAGTTTCATCTGTGTTGTCTCAAATGGCAGGATTTTCTTCTTTTTTTTTATGGCTGAATAATATTTCATCTTGCATATATGCCACTTCATTCATTCGTTGAAGGACGTTTAGGTTGTTTCTATATCTTGGCTCTTGTGAATA
>NW_006466371.1:0-248 GCF_000325575.1 Pteropus alecto | reverse complement strand
AATCATGTGTAGAATAGTCACATGGTTGTGCAACCATTCCCAAAATCTAACTTTAGAACATTTCCATCATCCCTCAGAGCGAAGTCCCCACACATCTGCATCACTCCTCATCAGATCTCTACTCAACCCTTGGTAACAACTGATCCACTGCCTGTCTCAGTAGATATGCCTGTTCTGGACACTTCACAGACAGGGAAGTACAAAAGAGGTGGACTTTGTGACTGTTCGTTTCACTTTCTTCTTTTGCA
>NW_006466370.1:0-248 GCF_000325575.1 Pteropus alecto | reverse complement strand
CCCTGAGGCAAGGCAGTACCACTGGACCTTGGGAACATAGAAGGCCCCGGGTGGGAGGGCATTTCATTTAGCTGCACGGCGGGCTAAAAGAAGTTGTGAAAGTCGCGAGCAGGGGCCTCACACTCGCATAGATGGTGGCGCGCATAGTTCAAAGTCTAAGCCTCGTGTGGGAAACTGCACTTAAGAGTTACTTTGAAATTCTGACGAAACCACCGAGAAATCACCAAGAACTGGGAAGGAACGTGTGC
>NW_006466369.1:0-248 GCF_000325575.1 Pteropus alecto | reverse complement strand
GAAGAAATGTTCTTAGGACAAAGCTTGGCACACAGAGAGCGCTCAGTAAATGTCAATGATTGCTACTATTACCGCTATTACCATTGCCCACTTCTGACACTATGGCTTATTTTTAGCTCTCTCATCTTCCCCCAAACTTTTCTTCCAGCAAACCCTAAAATGATGCCCAGGTAGTTAAGTGTCTTGGGGAAAAAGAATCTAAACGTAAGTACTGGGCTCTGAAAATGGTGCTGGCTGTGTTGCTTCTG
>NW_006466368.1:0-248 GCF_000325575.1 Pteropus alecto | reverse complement strand
TTAACACTAACAAGAAACCTAAACATAAATTTTGAACTAAAAATAACCCGGACTCTAGCCCTTTAAATTAAAACTCCCCCTAACCCTAAATTTAACTCTAAAGCTATCTCTAACCCTAAACCTAACCCTAACACAAACCCTTCCCCAAACTGTATCCCCAAACTAAAACAAATCCTAACACTAACTCTAACTTAAAACTAACCCTAACACTAGGCCTAACACTGATCCTAACCTTAAAACTAAAGTGA
>NW_006466367.1:0-248 GCF_000325575.1 Pteropus alecto | reverse complement strand
TGATGAGAAGGAATGAGTAAAATGTTTTATTTATTGTAGTCAAGCATCTCACCTAAGCACTTCTGGTATAGGCTGGAGGGAGGAGGCAAGGAGAGACTACCTCTGAGAGCAAAATGGAGGTAATAATACTCCTCTCTCAAGGTCATTGTGAGGGGTAACAGAAGGTGAATTATGTAAAGTCTCAGTCAGACTCACAGTAATGTCAGACCCACAGTAATGTCAGACCCACAGTAAGGACTCAGTCACCG
>NW_006466366.1:0-248 GCF_000325575.1 Pteropus alecto | reverse complement strand
GGCAAAGATGGGGCTGGGAGAGGCCTTGGGGGTGGGGAGCACAGTGAAGAGGGCCCCACGGAGCCCCCGATGGGGCCACCTCAGGGATGGGGACCCCCACGGGAAGTCCGTGCCGAGGCGGACGGCTGGGACCCCCTTAGGGCTCTCCTGGGCCCCTGCCCACCCTCTGCGTCCCAGCCGGTGGCCTCAGTTCCCACAGCTCCACGTGTGGCCGCTTCACTGGACAGAACTGTGGCCCGTTGTCCACA
>NW_006466365.1:0-248 GCF_000325575.1 Pteropus alecto | reverse complement strand
TCTATTTTTCAAATATTATAAATAATTTGGTAAAAAGCTTGTGGGGGCGTTTTGAAATGTAGAGTTTGACCTTCTGGTATTGAGGACACACCCTTTCCACGATCTTCAGAGCAAATGAACGAAATAATTAAAAGGAAAAGAATGATGTCGACCTTACAGTTACTGTAAGGATGTAATCCTAGTGAAAGGGGCTCAGTAATTGTTAATGTGCCCCAAATTATTAAGACTTAATATTTGAAATGGGAAAA
>NW_006466364.1:0-248 GCF_000325575.1 Pteropus alecto | reverse complement strand
CTCCCTCAAATCTTGATAACTGCCCTGAAACTCGTGACTCCGAACTTCTGGCTATTGATAAGGATCATCGGTCCATGGTCCATCGTTAGCAGAAATGGTGTTAGGCCAGGTAAGGCCCTTAGAGTCTGAGGGGGGAGGGGAATTTACGCCAAAGGTCTTTTTTACTCTTTAAGAAATAGATTAACCAAGCCTGTTTCCCTTTACTCGGTTAAGAGGCAAATCAATAATAGAAATTAATAGATATATGA
>NW_006466363.1:0-248 GCF_000325575.1 Pteropus alecto | reverse complement strand
CAAGGGGGCAAGGTGTATGAGTGACAAGCCACAGTATAAAGCCAGGCTGACCCAAACACGCAAATAAAAAGTAAACGAATGTGTCTAACGCTGCTCCTTGTGCCCCAGTCCGGCCGAGCTTGGGAAGGGCCGGGGATCTGCATTTCTAGACCCTGCATCTCAGACACATACATGTTGCTAAACACACACCACGTGTCAGGTCCTGTGCTAACCGTCCATGCCTGCCCTCAGGGACACGAGGCTGGGGG
>NW_006466362.1:0-248 GCF_000325575.1 Pteropus alecto | reverse complement strand
GAGCCCCGTTTCTCCTCTGCTTCAGAGGATTAACGTCTTGGTTGCTCGTTTCAGGGGTGAGTCAGTCGAGGGCGCGTTTTTAGGCAGTCAGCACATTAGCAGCAGCTGGGGCACCGCAGCTGGGCTACTGCTCATCGCAGTTGCTGGTGGCTCAGTCCCATCCCCAGGGCCCGTCTGAGGAATCAGATAGGGGTGCCCTGGAACCCCTCCCCATGTCCTGTAGAGGTTTCAGGGTAGCACTGCTGTCT
>NW_006466361.1:0-248 GCF_000325575.1 Pteropus alecto | reverse complement strand
ATAACAGTCGCTCAATAAACAACACTCGATGGCTAGCGAAACACTAAGAATCACCAAGAGACTGGCCGTTAGCCGCCTGAAACGTGAAAACAGTACAATCGCAACGTTTCGCACGGTTTTCCGATAGAAATAGACACCGCACATGGCGAGAACCCCTGCTGATGATGTATGTACACGCCCAGAGCACCGAGTGTCCCCAGGAGCCACTTGTCGGCTGGGCGCGCGCAGCGAGCTGACCTGACGTTCTC
>NW_006466360.1:0-248 GCF_000325575.1 Pteropus alecto | reverse complement strand
TTCACTCTCCAATTTTCCACAGGGTTATTTCAAATCCTTTCCTCAAATTCTCTGTTCTACCACTCTAGTCGCATACACATTAGCTAATCTTGCTGTCTCTTTCATTAAAACTATAGAAAAACTATCACACCAAAACTCTAAATAGATGCCTCTCAGCCTATGAACTAAAATATAATTCCATCACCTTCTCTCCACTTCCTAGCAAGAGAAGCTACCCCACCACTGCTGTTTTAGATCACATCCTCTCT
>NW_006466359.1:0-248 GCF_000325575.1 Pteropus alecto | reverse complement strand
TAGGGAGCTTGCCTGTGAAGACTCAGCTACAGGTGAAAAAGCAGAGATTCGAACTCAGGCTGCCCGACTCACATCCCCAAATCCAGCCCCGACAACCTAGTGCCTCTCACAGAAGCAGTGGGGACAGTGGAGCTGTAGCCCGTGACGTCGGAGGCACAGGTTGCCACGGAGGAAGACTTCGGGGTGTGATTCTATAGCTCGCGAGTCCAGGCATTCACACAGAGTTTCCGTAGAGATATCGTAAAACC
>NW_006466358.1:0-248 GCF_000325575.1 Pteropus alecto | reverse complement strand
AAAAAAAAAAAAAGTCCCCACTGTCCCCTTCCCCATCTCAGAGTAGCCGGGCATAGAAACAAGAGGAAATCTGGGACAGTTTGCAGGAAAAGGCAGGAAAGTCCCAGGCTTTCCTTGGGCTTTACTTCATTAAACTGCCATAAATAAAATGAAGACCTTATTGAATTGGTATTCCTCATATGTTAAATGTCAATAAGAAAAGGCCAGCAGTGTCCAGCTAACTTCTGTCTACTGAAAATGTGGGAGTT
>NW_006466357.1:0-248 GCF_000325575.1 Pteropus alecto | reverse complement strand
TGGCCGTAAAAAGGGAGTGAGAACATCTGAACGTGCGTCTAGGGTCAGGGCTCGGCCCGAGGCCAGGAATTTGGCTCAGTCTGAGATTCAAATTCCCAGTCCAATCTGAGCCCACGACCAGGATTCGGGCTGAGACGGCCATTCAGTGCTTCGGGGTCCGTTTCGATCTGTGCACAGCGCTGCTCTTCTCAGTGTGAAGCCACCTGGCTGCCGTTTACTTTGCGGACAGGCCTCTCTGTCGTCTCTTG
>NW_006466356.1:0-248 GCF_000325575.1 Pteropus alecto | reverse complement strand
TAAAGTGGGGACACCGTTTTGAAGAACGGGATATGTTTACGTCATAGATGGTTTGGAGGTTTAGGGGTGTATACTTCCGTCCTTACTCACCCAGTTGTATACATGAAATGTGTGCAGCTTTGTGTACAATGATCATACCTCAGTGAAGAGCTATATTTAAGAAGTGAAGAGAGTCTGTCTCATTTGGGGTTGTAGTATCAATACAGGTCCTAATTTGTATTAGATAGTTAATAAATATTTATTTATTA
>NW_006466355.1:0-248 GCF_000325575.1 Pteropus alecto | reverse complement strand
GCACCCCCATGTTCATTGCAGCATTATTTATAATAACCAACATATGGAAACAACCTAAATGTTCATCAACAAATGAATGGATAAAGAAATTGTGACATACACATACACACAATGGAATGTTCTTCAACGATATAAAAGAATAAAATGTTACCATTTGTGACAGCATATATGGACCTTGAAGATATTATGCTAAATGAAATAAGTCAGAGGGAGAAGGAGAAATAATATATAACCTCGTTTATATGTGG
>NW_006466354.1:0-248 GCF_000325575.1 Pteropus alecto | reverse complement strand
GGCTGGGAGAGCGAGAACCCCCCTGGGAAATGCAGGCTTGAATGGTGTCTCACCCTTAGGAAGGGCTTTCGCCCAGGAAACCCGCTCAGCTCTCATGAAGGTGGCTGGAGAGACCCCAGAGATAGAGAAAGCTCCTCCCACGTGGAGGGAACAGCAGCCACTTTCAAAGTAGAATCCAACCGCCCCCTCCTCCCCGCCCCCATCTCACTAAGCGAAACAGACTCAACCTCTGATGAGGGCGCTGGAGT
>NW_006466353.1:0-248 GCF_000325575.1 Pteropus alecto | reverse complement strand
GTTGGAAGGAGATTTGGGGATGCTGATCCAGCATCGTAAATTAAGGCAGTGAGGTCTAGAGAGAAGGCACACTCCTGGCTGGGTCACAAGTGGTTAGGGGCAGAGCAGGGACAAGAACCAGGTTCCTCTTGACCCCAAGGATGGTGTCTATATGTTAGGATAATCGTGATGGTGTCACATTGTTAGGATGTTTTAGGAACTTAGAACACTTTTATATGTAAGTGGAGCTTAGAAACCAACTTAAAACT
>NW_006466352.1:0-248 GCF_000325575.1 Pteropus alecto | reverse complement strand
GCCCGTCAGAGCTCCTCGACCCTAAACAGCACACCATACTCCATCTAGACCTTCTTTCTTTCCTCCTCTCCATGAATACATACCATCTGAGACTTCTATCATTCGTGTATGAAGAAAGCTTAACTTAAAAATGCCATCCTGTGTCCACCAGGAACCTGCTTTCCAATCATCTGTTAAATCAGGGATCTCTAGCCCCAGGCTGTGGACCGGTTTGGGTCTGTGGCCTGTTAGGAACCAGGCCACACAGC
>NW_006466351.1:0-248 GCF_000325575.1 Pteropus alecto | reverse complement strand
GAGCAGGGGAGGTGGGGATAGGAAGGCTGGATGTGGAACCAGGAAGAGGCTTCCCTGGGGTGGGCACGTGGGGGAGGGCCATGACCCATTCCAGGCGCGAGGGGGCGCCCCAGGGTGGTGGGCAGCGCTGCTGGACAGCGGGACAGTGGGACCGGGCAGAGCCATCCGGGGAGTCTCAGTGGCAGGCCCCGCAGTGCGGTGGGAAGGGTGCCAGCCCAGCCTGGCCGGAGGGGACTGGGGGAGCAGAG
>NW_006466350.1:0-248 GCF_000325575.1 Pteropus alecto | reverse complement strand
CTATCGTTAGAGGCAGAAGTAGGGTACAAGAGAGATGAGACAGCCAGGGGCCCTGACCATGAGGGGGATGTCAGACAGGGTCGCAGAGCCCTCCCCTTGGCTGGCAACATGCCCCTCATGCCTGGACCCTAGGCAGGAACCTCCAGGAGTGGCGACCCCCAGGTGGCTGTCAGGAGGAAGTGAGGGGCTGGGCTGAGGCAGCTGATGCTCTGGCGCCCTCGGGGATGGGGAGAGACTGCCTGGAAGCG
>NW_006466349.1:0-248 GCF_000325575.1 Pteropus alecto | reverse complement strand
GAAGGCCTTGCAGACCCAACTCAAAAGCCTGGAGTTTAGGGCCGTGTTCCCAGAGAAAGCAGCATCATGGACGGGATGTAAGATAGAAGGCAAACAGTAGGGACCGTGCACAACGAGTTAGAAGGAGGCCAGTTCTCATTGAACACTTGGTATTCCTGGCTGAGCACAGGTACAAATCACCTGACAGCCAGCTTCGAGATAGAGCCACTGAGAGGCTCTGCCTTGAGCAGAGGTGAGTAGGGAGACAG
>NW_006466348.1:0-248 GCF_000325575.1 Pteropus alecto | reverse complement strand
AAAGAGGTGTATTTAAGGAAAGTGGTAGCCTTATCGAGCTGCACCACGCATATGTGCAATCCATTAGAGTAAATCATAACCAACCCCTTTAACCCCTGTTGGAGTTCTGGAGAACTATTAACACTTGGCATTGATAGAACGGGGCTAAATCCCTATGTTCAAATCTGTATTCATATCAAAGGTCAAGGCCCGTTCGGCCCAAATCTATCAGGTTCATAAGTCCTTCTACAAGGAAGTAACTGAACCCC
>NW_006466347.1:0-248 GCF_000325575.1 Pteropus alecto | reverse complement strand
CAGTGATCATAAATGACTGCAGTTAAAATTACTTTTGCAAATTTATTTTAAAAAAGTTATGACTACATTTTTGAAGTGTCCCATGTAAATGAGGAATCTCGATGAAAGATAATCATAAAAACCTCTATGGATGTTACCTTCTGATTTTTTTTCTGAATGCTTAATATTATGTTACTTCTTGCCTCAAGCAAAAAAAAATCTTGAAAAAGGAACATACAGAACATGAAGTTGCTTAAGCCATTTGTTCA
>NW_006466346.1:0-248 GCF_000325575.1 Pteropus alecto | reverse complement strand
AATGTTTAAAGAAATTAATTTCATCCCAGGATTTTTGGCCAAGGAATCAGTTTTATGTCAAATGACAACACGTGAGCCGGTCTCTAAAAACGAATGCAGAATTAATGACAGTATCGATTCTGGGATGTCAGCATCTGTTTGACGGTAAAATGATTTTGTCAGAATTCATGGCAAAACGCACCGACTGCATGGTCTCCGATAATAGAGCACCCGGAAAATGTTCTACCCTTCACGTGTAAAAATCAAAA
>NW_006466345.1:0-248 GCF_000325575.1 Pteropus alecto | reverse complement strand
TCTAATTTCTAGATTATCTCAATTTGTGCCATAATTGTAATATAGCAAGTATATTTAATTTCAGCAGTTTTATTGTTAATTTCCAATGTATTGTAATTTTTCAGGACATTCTCACTTTAGAGATGATTTTTATTGTTGAAATTTTTGAAGGTGTTAATATTGTTTGAAATAAAATTATTTATCTTTATTGAATTTAATTCTCTCTTTCACCTTGACCCTGGGGTCACTTTTTCTCTTTACTTTTCTTG
>NW_006466344.1:0-248 GCF_000325575.1 Pteropus alecto | reverse complement strand
ATTTCTCTACTTTCCTTTGTAACACGAAACCCACCTTTTGCATTATAATTTCATGCTATTCGGAATCTTTGAAAGTCATGTGTATCTTGCTAGAAATATACAAATTAACTAGACATCTTTTAGTAAATAGAGTTTATTTGATGAACAAAGGTTTTCAAAGGGGGGAGAAAGAAGGAGCCACCAGCCTATACCGTGTCAGAAGGCAGGAGTTTCCTCTTCAGTCTCCTCATGGCTGACTTCATCTCCTG
>NW_006466343.1:0-248 GCF_000325575.1 Pteropus alecto | reverse complement strand
CTGCCTGGGTGCCAGAGTGCCCTTGTCTGCGGCCCGGTTTCAAGGTGCGAGAACGCTCGGGGGACACGGAAAGGCAGAGCATCTCGGTGCAGCTGAACGACCTTGAGAAACTGTTACGATGAGGATTTCACAGTGTCCTGCCGGCGGCTGTCTGCGAGTCGGGGGCGGCCACAGTGGGACCGGCTTAGAAGTCCTGCAGCTCGGCGGTTCTCAGAAATGTGAGTCTGCCACCCGGACTGACGAGGCAG
>NW_006466342.1:0-248 GCF_000325575.1 Pteropus alecto | reverse complement strand
AAAAAATACAAAGGAAAGGGCCTGCAGAAATGACCGGCTCAGCTGGCTAAAACTGCTCTCTCCTCCCATGCTGCCCTGTGCTCTTCAGCTAACGTGTTTTCCCATAGCTCCCTCCCCCACCTCAAGGGCTCTCCAGCGCACAGCTGTTGATTCAGAGCTTGCTATCCAACTAATCTTCTTATCTCTGTAGCTGTGTAGGAATAACAAAACCGTGTAAAACTGCTTGTTTTGTTACAATTAGAGCTCAG
>NW_006466341.1:0-248 GCF_000325575.1 Pteropus alecto | reverse complement strand
TCCTAGTCCAGTCCATGGACCTCTTGTCCATCCAACATTCTTTGGTATTCTTAGCCAACTCGGCCTGTGCACCATCTCTGCTCCATCTCGACACATCAATGGATGCTTCAAGAAGCCATTGTTGATGCAGGAGACCTTAGGAGAGTGATGAAGGGTTTGGCTATGAACCACCTCTATTTTGTACTGTGTGGTACAAAATAGAGGTGGTTCATAGCCAAAGACGTACCGAAGAAACAGAAGTCAATGGG
>NW_006466340.1:0-248 GCF_000325575.1 Pteropus alecto | reverse complement strand
TCCTCCACTGGAAAAATATGGCATGCAGATAACACGAGGAGTGGGTTTTTTCATGTGAGGGGGACAGAGAGGAGGCGGCTTAGAAAGCCCCTGTTCTGCACCCTCCCCCACCCCCGTCATCCACATCAACCTTCATTCCACCCTATAATCTAGAGAAGGACCACTTTCATCTTCTCCTTCACGCTCACAGATCTACGCACTGGGCAAATGCAAGTGGAGATTGTGCCTTTTTGCACCTTACTTCTCAT
>NW_006466339.1:0-248 GCF_000325575.1 Pteropus alecto | reverse complement strand
GAAATGAAGAATATACTAGAAGGCATCAACAGTAGATTAGATGAAGTAGAAGATCCAATCAGCGATTTGGAAGACAGGGTTGCAGAAAACACAACTGGAGCAGAAAAAAGAAAAAAGAATCAAAAACATGAAGAAACTTTAAGGGACCTATGGAATAACATTGAGCATACAAATATTCGCGTTATAAGAGTACCCGAAAGAGAAGAGAGATAGCAAAGAATTGAGAACCTATTTGAAGAAATAATGAC
>NW_006466338.1:0-248 GCF_000325575.1 Pteropus alecto | reverse complement strand
AAAGGTCGCTGGAAAGTTGACTGTGACCTACCCCTTCAAGGAAGGGTCACATCTATTCCCTCCGAAAAGCTGGAACAACAACCTCAACGTGCCCAGCCTACTAGGCCTTGCCACTGATGACTGAGGGTGCCTGGGCCCCACAGCCCCTACACCAATCACTCCTTCGAAGCCCAGGGTAACTCTGCTAGTAGGTAAGCCAATCTCCTTTCTTATTGATACAGGGGCCACTTACTCTGCCTTACCTGAAT
>NW_006466337.1:0-248 GCF_000325575.1 Pteropus alecto | reverse complement strand
TGTTAAATTAAAAATTATTTTCATTACTGCTCAAATTTTTCACTTTATCTCTTCTACTATTTGAGCTTTAATATCTAGTATACTTTGTGTGTGATCAGTCGGGTGGGGATTTGCTCTCTCTCTGAACTCAGTATATCTGTACCACAGTTTAGATGTGGCTTCCTGCTCTGGTAGATGTCAGAGCCAAGGGAAGTAGCAGTATAGCCACTTTCTACTCCTTCCATTTCTGTCCCACTCTTCCAGCTATG
>NW_006466336.1:0-248 GCF_000325575.1 Pteropus alecto | reverse complement strand
AAGCGGAGGATGGTTCGGTGGCCTAGTCACCCAGGCGTGTGGAGGGAAAGCAGGAATCCTTGTGTCTAGGTGTTTCTGTTCCTAGAAGCTCCACTGGGGGCCTGGTCTTGGTGCACAGATGGCCCGCCCCTCCTGCCCTCACTATGAGCCTCTCCGGGGACTCCCCAGTCCCGGGCTCCGGCCATCCCCTCTCACTACACCCCGGTGCCACCAGGGGTCTGAGGCTGGATGCAGAGGCTGCCTTCGCA
>NW_006466335.1:0-248 GCF_000325575.1 Pteropus alecto | reverse complement strand
AGAGGGAGAAAGCTAGATGTCCGGGAATACAATAAGGATCTAGAAGCTTTGAGCCTGTAGTGCTCATTAAGAGTTATCAAGGAGCGGTGTAGAAAGCCACAGCAGCAAGGAAAGGACTAATTTGTGCCAGTCAACTAAAACAATATGGGCCCATATGGATGGAAGAATGGACATTCTAAGACCTTGGTGTCTCATAGCAGTTCTGTTGCTAATAATTGCGTCTCTGTTCAAGGTAAATTTTCATCCTT
>NW_006466334.1:0-248 GCF_000325575.1 Pteropus alecto | reverse complement strand
CATCCATAAGATACCCCGCTAGGTATTATTTAATTATTTCTAATTGTGATCCTTAAAAGTGAGTATCGTTCTTATTTTAAAAGCAATGGAAAGATCTAACTAATTTGCTCAAGACCAATTATAATGCAGGAGTAAATCTAATTTTTCAGACTCAGACCTGATACCATGACACAAGTATTTATTCCTACATGACAGCCCCTGCTCTTGGTTAATTTTTTTTTTTTTTTTTACCCCATGTAAAACAACAA
>NW_006466333.1:0-248 GCF_000325575.1 Pteropus alecto | reverse complement strand
TTGCTATACTCCAGAGGATGCCTGAGAAGCGCGGCTCAGAGCCGAACCCGGGAGAGACACCTGAGATGTGCAGTCCCCGATGCCCAGCCGTTCTAGGGAGTCCCTGGCCAGTGCACTTCTGTTGATCACGCAGTCACATAAAGGAGGGTTTTCCTTCTCGGCGACTGGACGACCAACCACCTTTCCCTCAGACGTGCCATGCGTTAAAACTCGAAGCCTGAGCTTATGCTCACTCCTTTGTCTAAAAT
>NW_006466332.1:0-248 GCF_000325575.1 Pteropus alecto | reverse complement strand
ACGGAGACTAAATAACTTTCTTAGAGTCACCCAGCCGTTAGACACTGGGCCCAGGATGTGACCAGGGCACTGAAATCTGAACTCTTGTCAACTCTGCTATCTAATCTCCCCCGTGGATGCTTTGGACGGCCAGTTGAATGCTTTAAAAGTGTTCACAGTGGAAGGCTTTAAGTGGTGTAGTTAGTCACAGGCTCCATCTGTCATTCTGTTATACATGCAACTTCACTAGTGACATGATCTTCCTGGGC
>NW_006466331.1:0-248 GCF_000325575.1 Pteropus alecto | reverse complement strand
GCCTACTAAAGAAGGAGTTTAGGAAAGAAAACGAGTGCTTGCATTTAAGAAGATGAAAAGCAATTAGTATGAAATCTTAGAGTCTAGAGGAATAAAGACGTGAAGGAGCACCAATGCAGCTGACAGCATCATGTCAGGGCTTAAAGAATTGGAGTGACTGTTGTTTTTCCAGTTAATAGAACATTTAAAATGATAACAACCTTGTTATAATGAAATTATTAATTTTGGTGATGTTTCTTATGAAGATA
>NW_006466330.1:0-248 GCF_000325575.1 Pteropus alecto | reverse complement strand
GCTTTAAGCCCTCATCCCGAAATGCTCACAAATTCTTAACTGGGCAGTCTGTGGCGGGTGGCTACATCCCAGGCCCACAGCTTCCCCAGCGAAGGCCAGTCTTTACCTTAAGCGAGCTTGTCTATGGTTCCTCTGCATCTAGGATGACAGACATATCTTTGAAATGTCAGAGTTATTTCCTGTCCAGACCCCTCGGCACCTCAACCACCTGCACCTGATGGTTCTCTGGTCCCCGCACTGTCTCCGCG
>NW_006466329.1:0-248 GCF_000325575.1 Pteropus alecto | reverse complement strand
AGAAAAGCGTCCAGTCCGTGTGGGGACACAGGAGCTGCCGCTGGTCATCCCCGTGGCCTGCGTTACGTTTCCAGAGACACACGGCATTTGCTTCCGCTGGAACGCCGGGCAGCGCGCGAGGCGAGCGGTGGCACTCACAGCGGAGACTTTACTCCTCAGCTCTCTCCAGGCTCAGAGGCCCCGTTTGCCGCCTGGCAGCCCCGCTTTGAAGTTGGGTTTGCTTTCAAGTCGCTTGCTGCTCATCATCC
>NW_006466328.1:0-248 GCF_000325575.1 Pteropus alecto | reverse complement strand
GGAGAAATGTCTATTCAGATCCTTTGCCCATTTCTAAATTGGATTATTTGTCTTTTCATTGACTTGTATGAGTTCCTCATGTATACTAGATACTTTTGGTGTCATATCTAAGAAGGTCTTGATTAATCCAAAATTATAAATATTTTCTTATAAGAGTTTTGTAGTTTTAACTCTGACATTTAGATTTATATTCATTTTGATTTCATTTTCTTTGCATGGTGTAAGGTAGGGTGTTAACTTCATTCTTT
>NW_006466327.1:0-248 GCF_000325575.1 Pteropus alecto | reverse complement strand
AGAGAAGAGGGAATGGCAGAGAAACAACAGTTGATCTTTACCAGCCGTGGTTGCAAAACAAAGCTGAGCCGCAGCCGCAATCTCGCAACCCTCGTATACTCTGAGACCGTACACAGCATACCCCAGAGGAAAAAGACCAAACGCTACCAAAGCTGTCCACATTGATCAAAACTGAGACTGAGAGTAGCGAGTATGATGAAATATCTGTAAGAGAAAAAAAAAGGTATTATTAAGACTTTATACAATGA
>NW_006466326.1:0-248 GCF_000325575.1 Pteropus alecto | reverse complement strand
AAAGTCATTTAAGAGTCATTTGTATATAATGGGCTGTGGATTAAACCCTCAACCTTCCCATTCATCACAGTACTAGCGTTTTCCTGTGATTTAGCATTTTTCTGTGCAGGCTCATTTCCAGAGGAAGTCGTTTTGTTGTGTTTGATTTTTTCCTTTCTCCGCATCACTCCATTGTCCCTCTCTGGCAGTCTGAATGGTTTCCAGGACCCTGACAGGTTTTCTATGGGTGGCTATGGCTCCCATCCTGA
>NW_006466325.1:0-248 GCF_000325575.1 Pteropus alecto | reverse complement strand
GTAGTTAAATAAAACAAAACAAGATAAGCAACAACAACAATCAAAACACTTGATTTTTTAAAATCTAAGCATTCGTTGAGATTTTCCTCAGAAAGCGGCAGTCGCTGGAAATGCTGAACTATGCTAATGGGATTTTTCACCATCACCAGGAATTTTCCAGACAGGATGGATGCTCAGTAACCTACAGGGTAGCGCTCTGTTTTATTAGCATGTACCTGCCTGTAATTGCTTACCTGGAATCCCGGGTA
>NW_006466324.1:0-248 GCF_000325575.1 Pteropus alecto | reverse complement strand
TACTACTGACTATATTCCCCAAGCTATACTCTACACCCCCATGACAATTTTGTAACTATTAATTTGTACTGCTTAATCCCCTCCTCCCTTCACCCATCCCACAATGTCTCCCTGCAATTCATCAACCATTAAAATGTTCTCTGTATCTGTGAGCTTGTTTGTGTTTTGTTTGTTCATTTATCCTGTTCTCTAGGTTCCATATATAAGCGAAAACATATGGCATTTGTCTTTGTCTGACTTACTCCACT
>NW_006466323.1:0-248 GCF_000325575.1 Pteropus alecto | reverse complement strand
TCCAGCCCGCGAGCGACCTCTGGTTCCCCAGGAACTGCGAGCTAAAGAGCAGGGACGGGAGACGTTCCTGGAGTGACACATTCTGGAGTGCCACGTCCCGGAGTGCCGCGTCCTGGAGTGCCACGTCCCGGAGTGACGCACCCTGGAGTGCCACGTCCTGGAGTGACGTGTCCTGGAGTGATGTGTCCTGGAGTGCCACGTCCTGGAGTCCCGCGTCCTGGAGTGCCGCGTCCTGGAGTGACACATTG
>NW_006466322.1:0-248 GCF_000325575.1 Pteropus alecto | reverse complement strand
AGTGTCCTCATCTGTGGACTAAGTGCCCCGGTGCCCAGGGGCCCCGCTGAGCGTGCGAGAAGCACAATGACCGCCCTGTTCCGTCTTCGGTATTAACTCGTCTCCTTACGTGAAGCCTGTGGCAAAGTGTCCAGCCTGGTCCCCAGTTCGCAGGGCGGCAAACGTTCTGCTTCTACCCGCGCCTCCTGTAGCATCCGGCAAGTTCTCCGTGCCGGTCGGCGTTTGCGGAGTCACGGGAGGGCCGAGCC
>NW_006466321.1:0-248 GCF_000325575.1 Pteropus alecto | reverse complement strand
CCAATATGCAGCCCCCTCTGCCATCAGGTACCACCCGGCACCTTGAGCGTTTTCGGCACAGGGACTCGGGTCCACTGTCCTCAGCTGAGTGTGGGCCTCTCTTTCTGGAGGGTATTCGCGACGTGATGAGTTGGAGTCCACGATGGCTGAGTAGAGGTGGTGACGTGGCGGGTCCAGGAGGACACGTGGCTGCTTCTGGGGCCGGGGGCTGCGGGTGCCTGAGGGAGCCTCGAGAGAAGTGTGGGGGA
>NW_006466320.1:0-248 GCF_000325575.1 Pteropus alecto | reverse complement strand
GTTTTTGTTTTTGTTTTTGTTTGTGGTTGGGTTTTTTGGGGGGAAGGGGGTTTACATATAAGGAATATCATACAGTATTTTTCTTTTTCTATCTGACTTCTCTCACCACTACATCAAACTCAAAAGTTTCTACACTGCAAAAGAAATCAATAAACAAAATAAAAAGGCAGTTTAGGAATGGGAGAGAATATTTGCAAATTAACCCGTTCATTATTTGCAAGGAGCCTGGAGGATAAAGCCAATCACTG
>NW_006466319.1:0-248 GCF_000325575.1 Pteropus alecto | reverse complement strand
TTTTTGTTTTTTTGTTTTTATCAGTTATTTTGGTCGCCCGCCTGTGCACGAAGGTGGGAAGTCACTCACACGGGACTCTGGCGGTCCTGAGCTGAAGTGATTTGGGAGAAAAATTTATCTGAGGGAAAAAAATTGATTTCTGGGACCAGCAACACTTACTTTGTCCACGTTCGAGCTGAGACAGCTAAGCCTGAGTGAGCCCATGCGGGGCCAGGCCTGGGCTGGAGGGGACACGTCCCCAAGGAGCA
>NW_006466318.1:0-248 GCF_000325575.1 Pteropus alecto | reverse complement strand
ATCGAGCCAATAAGGCAGTGGCTCACTCGAGGACCGTACAGAGAATTAATGTGCTGGCACAGAGGCCTGAAGGAACGGTCTGGGGTGCAGCAAAGGCGTAGGCCAAGCTGCAGTAACACGCTGACCCAAAACGCGTAACGTCTCACGCAGGGCACAGGTTGACTTCTTGTTTATAAACCTGATCACAGCTCCTTCGCGAGGCGATCCCGGGACCCCAGCTCCTTCTGGCTTCTGGTCCTGCACCCCCC
>NW_006466317.1:0-248 GCF_000325575.1 Pteropus alecto | reverse complement strand
AATGGTGTGGTGCTTTCAGGTTTTAAAAAAATTAAAAAATTATGCTTTCAGGCTTTAAAACAATTTTAAAAATCTCATAGTTTCTCGCTAACAGTTTATAGATGAGCTCGTATTACTCTTTTCTATATGGGGAATACAGAACGGATGACCGACTTGGTCAGAGGAGGCCGGTCGTCTCAGCCACCAGACCACGGCGGCCAGTGGGTGATTACGCACTTCGATCCAGTCATTTCCAGGAATGGAATAGT
>NW_006466316.1:0-248 GCF_000325575.1 Pteropus alecto | reverse complement strand
TTTTTTTTTTTTGCTGTTTGTTGGACATTTTGGTCATTTTTGAAAATTTACTGTAGACACAATGCCCTGATGGGTGCGTGTCTTAGTATATTGGAACATTTCCTTTTCAGATCAGTTTTTAGAAGGTATATTATTGGGTTTCAGAGTATGAGCCCTTTAAAGGCCATCTTGCTGCGTAGGAAGATTATACTAATTTCTTCTTCCACCAGGAGGCTATGCAATCGACTGTTATGCTGTATCATTGTCGC
>NW_006466315.1:0-248 GCF_000325575.1 Pteropus alecto | reverse complement strand
GATTCCTATGACAAGTGTAAATAAACATAAGAATTCTGCTTAATAAAGGTCAGCATATAAAGTTGATACTTGCCTGGTCCAGACTCTTGGATGGAAGCTGTTTTTAAAAAGATGTCAACGACTTCCTCTCATGTCCACACACACGTGATGTCAGAGGTGGGTGGGCTGCAATTAGCCTTTTTTAAATAATAAACATACATACAAGGCTCACTTCCCTTGAGCTTGGCTTCAGAGAAATTCACAAAAAT
>NW_006466314.1:0-248 GCF_000325575.1 Pteropus alecto | reverse complement strand
GTGTGTGTGTACATTTGTACTCCCTCTACAATCCATGCAATGTTTTCCGATACTGCATAGATACACGTTTTAGATTCCAAAATGCCTAAAGTTTATCCTAAATTTCACCTCCTCTGCAAACTCTTTTGTCATTGAACATTTAGTTCCTACTTAGTAATAGCCAACCTAGAGCGTTCTGGGAATTACGAGTCTCCGTGGATTCCCAGAAATACAGTAATGAAACTTTAGGCTTCTCAGTGAGAAAAAAA
>NW_006466313.1:0-248 GCF_000325575.1 Pteropus alecto | reverse complement strand
GGAACATGGACTGCAGGCTAAAGAGCTGCATAAACGCGACATTTCCTCAGGGGATAACTGTGCTGTGGTCAGCTCAACGCACGTCCCTGCTCTTGAGCCAGATGTACGTGGCATGGTGTCTGAGCAACAAGTTTACGTGTGGGGTGTGAGCGGGAGACACAAACCAAATGTGGAAGTGTAAGTTGTTTCAAAAAACAGCTAAACAGAAATAGCAGTGGTCTGTTTAGTTACATGCGGGGTGGGGGGGG
>NW_006466312.1:0-248 GCF_000325575.1 Pteropus alecto | reverse complement strand
CATACTGTTTTGATTATTGTAGCTTTGTAGTATAGCTTGAAGTCAGGGATTGTGATGCCTTTCCCCTCCGCCCCCACCACCTCTTTGGGTTGATGTGGATCTTCTGTGGTTTCGTGTAAATTTTAGGATTATTAGTTCTAGTTGTGTGAAAACTTCCATTGGGATTTTGATGGGGATTGCACTAAATCTGCATATTGCTTCAGGTAATATGGCCATTTTAACAATATTAATTCTTCCAATCCATGAAC
>NW_006466311.1:0-248 GCF_000325575.1 Pteropus alecto | reverse complement strand
TCCCATCGTACGCATAGACCGCGTTTCCTTTATCCGTCCGTCCGTCGATGGACGTTTGGGTGAATGTCACATCTTGGCCGAGTGAGCAGGCCGCGCACGTGGCCCTGGCCCTGCTCCGTCGACACCGGCGTCCGGTCGCTGCTCTTCTCGGCCGTGGGGCCCCCTCTTCCGTGCGCTTCTCCCCGTCTTCACAGACGAGGCTCGTGGCCGCCACGTGGGGGCTTTAGCTGGACATTTTCGCCACATCT
>NW_006466310.1:0-248 GCF_000325575.1 Pteropus alecto | reverse complement strand
TAGTGTGTGACCTGTAGGAGATTTGTCTGATGTTATTGGTTGAATTGTGTCCCCCCCAACACATTAACAAAAATTCATATGTTAAAGTCCTAACGCCAGCACCTCAGAATGTGACCTTATTTAGAGGTAGGGTCATTACAGAGGTACTCAAGTTAAAAGAAGTTCATTAGGATGGGTCCTAATTCAATATGACTGGTGTACTTTAAAAAGAGGTAAGTTATACAGAGACACACAGAGGGAAGACAATA
>NW_006466309.1:0-248 GCF_000325575.1 Pteropus alecto | reverse complement strand
ACAGTGCGACTTTATCAAGTCACAGCGAAACAAGCTTCTGAGTCCGCTGCGCCCCTGTCACCCAGGTCTCCCCACGAAATTGTGTCTTAAGAGCTACAAACGGTATCACAAAGGCTGTGAATTAAAGGGGGCTTTTAAAATAGGGCAGAAAGAGAAAGGGGGGTGGTCTGTAACCCTCTATGACCCCAGTAACTGCAGGGACGAGCCATGCGGGGACGAGCTGGCGAGGGCCGTGGCCCCTCGGTGCC
>NW_006466308.1:0-248 GCF_000325575.1 Pteropus alecto | reverse complement strand
CAACCTCATTCCTCAGCGTGGCTCTGGGTGACCAGGATTTGTACCGAAAGGCAGACATTCTTCCCCTCCTGCTCCAGAACGCTTTTCTAGAGAGTTTGCCCAGCCCTGGAAGAGGAGGCCCCTGAGTGCCACAGGCCCCAGGCCCCTGGCCATGACTGACCAGAACAGCGTGGACCCTTGACCCCAGAGGAGGCTTGGCTGAGCCAATCAGACCCTCTTTCCCAGAATGAAGATTGATACAGAGACCA
>NW_006466307.1:0-248 GCF_000325575.1 Pteropus alecto | reverse complement strand
GATATAGCAGAATTGTGTTGTTTAAGCCACCAAGTTCATGTTACAATGTTAATAGCAACCAAAAGAAAACCAATAAAGTAAAACTTTTACATAAGAAAGAGGCTGTGGTCCACAATTTTAGGTTAGGCATTGAAGAATACTTTCTGTGACTTTGTAGCAAAGTTTCTTACCCAAGTGGTGAACGAGAGAGAGTAAGGATCCTGCACTATTAAAACTAAATGTTTCTTCTCAAATAATGTGTCAGTTGT
>NW_006466306.1:0-248 GCF_000325575.1 Pteropus alecto | reverse complement strand
ACGTGTCAACGTGAAGACAATTTCCAGGACCGTCAGTGTTCACTAAGCAAGGAGGCCGTTAGGCTGGTGGCTGCGGAGCCTCACTCACCCACCTGGGGAACCAAAACTGAGCCTGTGAACCCCTCAGGGTTACAAAGTCACAGCTTAATGACAATGGATCACGACAGCTGACGACGCTTTCCCAAATAAGAACCAGTTAAGCTACAGCCAATCGAGTAACTTTCTCGCTTTGCTTCTGTCTCTTCTGT
>NW_006466305.1:0-248 GCF_000325575.1 Pteropus alecto | reverse complement strand
CACGCAGCCACTGTCATAGTCTCATACAGAGCAGTCTCATGTGCACTTATAAAACCCAGATGATGGCATCCGAATAGTGAGAGCTCCTCTCTCAGCCCTGCCTTTTGTTGCCGACGAGAAGTAAAGCAGCGTTTGCTGACCACCTGGCTGACGAGTGACCTCTCCCTGCGCTGTGTTAACCCAGCTCCAGCAGGAGGCGCCATCATCATCCCGTTTTGCAAACAAGGCCGAGAACTGAGTGACAACTA
>NW_006466304.1:0-248 GCF_000325575.1 Pteropus alecto | reverse complement strand
GACTGAGGTGGCCAGTCACGAAACACACGAGTCAGGCGTTCTGCTATTGCCACGTTTTCATCTCTTCGGGATCGTGTAGTAGCCTCTCCTGACCGCCTCCCTCCTCGTCGGCCCACAGCAGCCAGTGAGCCCGCAAAACACAGGTCACACCCGATCATTCAGCTCAAAAAGCTTCGGCGGCTTTGCCGTCATTCATTGTAAGCCAGCCTCCTGAGAGTGGCACGTAGACAAGGTGACCGTGTAAGTCA
>NW_006466303.1:0-248 GCF_000325575.1 Pteropus alecto | reverse complement strand
CTTTTGCTTTTCTGATACAAAATAACCAATGTAATTGGTAATACCATTACTCCTTTTTTTCCTTCTGTTGTTTTTTTTTCCTTCCATGCTGAGAAAGACATGGACACGATAGCTGGAACTTCAGCAGCCATTTTGTAACACGAAAGAGAGGCCAATGCAATCTCATGTCTTTGATAGTGGTACTTATAGTTACTGAACTGTAACTGCCTACCCCTTCTTATAAAGTGGAAAAAAAATCTTGTGGGATT
>NW_006466302.1:0-248 GCF_000325575.1 Pteropus alecto | reverse complement strand
TTCCCTTGTTCCAAAATGGAGATTGTATTTAGCTCCAAACAGAGTTTAATTTATGAAGGAAAACAAACCATGATATGCTATGCTTTCCAGAACACATTTCCAACTCTCTGCTCAGCTAAGAAGAGAGAGTACCATAGATGGGTCTTTTAAGGAGGCAGAGATCTAGCTCTCCTCCAACAACTACTAAATCAAAAGCACAAGGGAAAAGCCACCGAATCAGATATTCCTAAAAATCTGCCATAAGGTTT
>NW_006466301.1:0-248 GCF_000325575.1 Pteropus alecto | reverse complement strand
AAAAAAGATCAAGGGAGAACAGAGAAGGTGATTCCGCAGGGAATCAGTTGGACAAGTCTGTACGCCCAAGGCAGCCTTGATGAAAAGACTTTGAGGCTCTGGCTTAAGGTAATGATATGCCTCAGTGACAACCTATACCTCTGTTTTGTTCCCACCTCCTGCTCCAAGTCCATGACCTGTGCATGTTTGTCTGCAATCTCTCTCTCTTCTTTATATATAGAGTAAATAGGGGGTTTTTTCCTTACCGT
>NW_006466300.1:0-248 GCF_000325575.1 Pteropus alecto | reverse complement strand
ACAAAATCGTTTAAAGAGTATACTCTAAATTTTGCGTAATACAGAGGCATTGCCTTTAAGTGAGGAAGAAAGATATGGAATGATGTTTTCTCTCCAAATTGGGGAAAATTCCAATTTTCCACTACGATTATATATCACTTGAGAAAAAAAAAAGAGGAATCTGATAAATAAAGTTAAAATTATATGAAAATAAGTGTGTGCTTATGTCCTCTGGCTTCACATAGCAAGCTGCATTGTCCTTTTTTTTT
>NW_006466299.1:0-248 GCF_000325575.1 Pteropus alecto | reverse complement strand
CAGAGAGAAGTGCTGGCAGAGGGCATGTTTCCTTTGTTGAGCCCTCCCAATTCCCAGCGTGCAGACCCAGGCAGCCGCCATGTTTGAGTCTCCATCAATCTGCTACTCTGCCTTGGTGATTCGCTGAGACTCCAATGCTCCCACTTGCAGGTCTACTCAAGCTGCTTCCAGTGGCTTTTCCATAAAAACAGCCAATTTTGGCTCATGCTGAGAACTTTCCTAAAATTTCTCAAAGGTTCACAAACCCC
>NW_006466298.1:0-248 GCF_000325575.1 Pteropus alecto | reverse complement strand
TAGAATGTTCAGCTATGAGGATAAATATAAAAGAATATTTTATTTCATCATTTAAAAAAGAGTTTTCTAAAACAATAATTGTGAACACATATTGAAATTTATACTATATATAGAAATACAAATATCTGAGATGTCTAATACATGTAGGATATAAACTCAATAAGGATACAATGGATAAAGTAAAAGTATATTTGTTTTTCACACGGCAGGTAAAGTGGTATATTTAAAAAATACTGCGATAAGATGTA
>NW_006466297.1:0-248 GCF_000325575.1 Pteropus alecto | reverse complement strand
CCTGAACGTAGTAAGGGCTCGTCGTAAATAAGGTAGGAATGGGGAGACATTGGTGATGTTTGAGAATTACAGTAAAATAAACAAGACCTGATCATTGTAAAAACGATTGTAATAAGTAGGGGGATGGGAAATAAGGGAAATAATCCAGGAAAGAGGCATAAAGCAGATGGTGGTGACTCCCTCAGGTCTAAGAGGCAGTCCCTCTGTACAGCTGACTGGACACAGGTAAGAAGCCACAGTGCCATCAG
>NW_006466296.1:0-248 GCF_000325575.1 Pteropus alecto | reverse complement strand
AGAACCAGTCGGCGTCTGAATGGGGGTGGGGCAGTCTTATTGAACTGAGTCCTGAACCTGTGGAATCTGATGCCCAGGTAGACAGTGTCAGAATTGAGCTGAACTGTAGGACAACCAGCTGGTGCAGAACTATTTAGTGGCGTGGCATGGAGTGGAAAAGCACCCTCCACCCCCACCACCCCACAACCGGAATCAGTGACCAGAACACTTACATGCTGGCTTTCCTCCATTCCTATCTTTTTCCCACT
>NW_006466295.1:0-248 GCF_000325575.1 Pteropus alecto | reverse complement strand
GTGAGTCGGGGTGAGCTTGGCTCTCATTGCACACACGGCCTTAGGATGCAGGCAGGAGCCCCGGGGAGACGTGAACGCACCGTGCCAGGTCACTAGTGGCTCTTAGAGCATTAAACTAGACCAGGGGGAGGTCGCAGGAGTCCATGTCCCCCCTGGCACGGGGCCTAAGTGCCTGGCGCTGGGGTGTCTGTCTGGCGGCCAAGTGGAGGGACCGTGTTGGGATAAAATCACTCGTCCGGTGGAAGTCA
>NW_006466294.1:0-248 GCF_000325575.1 Pteropus alecto | reverse complement strand
TTAGGGTTAGGATCAGGGTTAGGGTTAGGGTTAAGCAGAAGATTGGAGTTTAGTGTTAAGGATAGGGTTAGGGTTAAGGTAAGGCGTTAGGATTTGAGTTAGGGGTCAGCGTTAGGGTTAGGTTTAGGGTTAGGGATAAGGTTAGGGTTAGGATTAGGGTTACTCTTGGGATTAGGGTTAGCTTTAGGTTTAGTGTTAGGGTTAGTGTTAGCATTAGTTTTACAGTTAAAATTATGGTTAAGATTAGC
>NW_006466293.1:0-248 GCF_000325575.1 Pteropus alecto | reverse complement strand
ATCTGAAACACTGCAGTGTTTTTATGTCATCCACTGAAAAATAAATAAAACTTCATGCCTGGCATTAGCTCAATATGCATTAAATAAATAAAGTCATTAATATTGTTAAATACACTAAGTAAATTCAATTATAAATTGAAAAATATATGAAGACAGGAAAAAATACCAGTTTGATATTGTAGTATCTAAGTTGTGGGCTGACTTCTCAACAAAGAAACATGTAATGCCAGAGCCTTAAAAAAATGATC
>NW_006466292.1:0-248 GCF_000325575.1 Pteropus alecto | reverse complement strand
AGGGTTAGGGTTAGTTTTAGGGTTAGGGTTAGGTTAAGGTTAGGGTTAGCGTTAGGGTTAGTGTTAAGATTAGGGTAAACTTTCCGTTTAGGGTTAGGGTTAGGATAAGGGTTTAGGGTTAGTGTTAATATTTGTTTATATTTTAGGATTTGGGTTAGTCTTAGGGTTAGGAATAGAATTAGGTTTCGATTAGGTTTAGTTTAAGGGTTAAACTCAGGGTTAAGGTTAGGGTTAGGGTTAGGGTTAGG
>NW_006466291.1:0-248 GCF_000325575.1 Pteropus alecto | reverse complement strand
GGCAGAGAACATCTAGATGTCCCTTCTGCTCAATCGTTGCCTCTGGTTAGGGGAGCTCATGCTGGTACTTTGCTAGCTTTGACGTTTCCTGACCTGTTTCTAATTCTGCCTCCTTGTGCCTTACTTATATGCCCCCGATCTCAATCTGCTCCTTGCTGCCTTAGCTGATCTCCCCAGGCTTCTCCCATGTCTGTTTCTCTTTTATTGTCACACTAGTGTCAAATTCACAACACATCTGTCACCAGATT
>NW_006466290.1:0-248 GCF_000325575.1 Pteropus alecto | reverse complement strand
GGAGCAGGCAGAATAATCTCTACAGGTCACACAGGCCTGTGAGTAGTTTGGATTCTCATCAGCCAGAGGGAAAAAAACCTCCTAACACACTCGTCATTGAGTAGAGTCCTCTGCTAGTATTGCCTAAATAGTGGGGTCAAATTATTCCTAGATTATGGGTGTATTAAGTCCACTGAACAAAGCTTAAAAGCAAGCCTTGAAAAAATAAAAATTATTTCCAAGTATTTTAACTGCATCCCAGCATAAGG
>NW_006466289.1:0-248 GCF_000325575.1 Pteropus alecto | reverse complement strand
TTATTACAATATTAGTGACTATATTTCCTATGCTGTGCTTTACATGCTTATAATTATTTGGTAACTGCCAATTTGTACATTTTAATTTCTTCCCCTTTTTCACCCATCTTCCTAACCCTGGTCCCATCTAGCAACTGTCAAAATATTCTCTGTATCTATGAGATAGTTTCTCTTTTGTTTGTTCACTGATTTTGCTTGTTTGGATTCCACAAATGAGTGAAATCATAAGGTATTTGTCTTTCTCTGTC
>NW_006466288.1:0-248 GCF_000325575.1 Pteropus alecto | reverse complement strand
GCCCCACCCCCGGCCCCGCCTGCCCCTAGTCCCATCTCGTCTTCCTTTCTAAGAAACTCAGTACTTCTGGTAGCAGCCGTCTCATGTGGTTTCTGCAGAGCAGGTGAAAACAGGAATGGGAGAGAAGAGGACATTCTTGTCACAGACAGAGATGTACCTTAAGGAAGACCCGAGGTGACAGAGATGGCTCCAAGTGCCTCCCACATGCCCTGTATGTGCTGTCCTCTGCCCGGTCCCATGGTGGACAG
>NW_006466287.1:0-248 GCF_000325575.1 Pteropus alecto | reverse complement strand
GCATCCCAGGAATAAATCAGTCAGGCTTTTACAGAAGGCTTCCTGGAGGAGGTGATCTTCAAGTGAAAACGGGTGTGGACTGGCAGCACAGCTGGGGCGACTGAAGCAAGCAAAGGCAGTGGGGTAAGGATGTATAGGATGAGGGTGAAGGCCAGCTGGAGTGGAGGCTCCCAACAGGAAATCAGAAAAGGAAAGACAGGGAAGGCTTCCGGGGTGAGGGCCCGAGAGCAGGAGAAGCATCTAGGCCG
>NW_006466286.1:0-248 GCF_000325575.1 Pteropus alecto | reverse complement strand
ATAGTGCTTGATACTTAATAAGCACTCAATAAATGATAGTGATTTCAATGTTACCATTATGTTCGTGCTGTATGGTCACCTCAACTGATGGAAGAGTAAGGTATGTTATAATAAGAGTGTTATTTTAGAATCTTGATTCAACTTGTTTATTAGTCGATATATATATAGGATCCTTGGCTTCTATCCTAGGTTTTTGCTGTTATTCAATTTGATGAGCTCTTCTACTATGATATAGATTAAAACCCATT
>NW_006466285.1:0-248 GCF_000325575.1 Pteropus alecto | reverse complement strand
GAGCCACTCACCGAGGCCCTGACCCGCAAAGGGAACGGAGGGTCAGGAACCAGGTCCCTGTCTGCGGGAATGGGATTCTCAGTCTGGCCACTCTGGAGGTGGCACTGACGGAGAGGAGGAAGCCAGCCAGGGTCTCTGAGCACAGAAGAGAGGAGTCAGTAAGTAAGAAGAGGGATCAGTGTGGGGTCAGGACCTGAAGAACCCTCACCCACCTGCCCTCACTTCCCAGAGTCTTTAGCCCATCCTTC
>NW_006466284.1:0-248 GCF_000325575.1 Pteropus alecto | reverse complement strand
CAGCCATTTTCTTGATGTCACTTGAAATCCTAAAATTTATATAAAATACAAAGGACCAGAATAGATAAAATAATTTTGCCGAAGACCAAAGTTAGAGGGCTTACACTTCCTTATTTTAAAACATACTATAGAAATTTCCAGTCAATATGGTGTAATAGGTAGACGCTTTGCTCACCACCTCTCATGATGGCATCATGACTAAACTACAAAACAACCTCAGGTTTGGCTGAACAGAAGTCCTACACCTG
>NW_006466283.1:0-248 GCF_000325575.1 Pteropus alecto | reverse complement strand
ACAGTAGAATCACAAACACAAAATATTAAAAAATATAACAAAATATATTCCAAGATTTGTATGCTGAGACTATAAAATATTAATGAAAGCCATCAAAGAAGGACTAAATAAATGGAAAGTTGTACCTACAAATGTAAGAATTCAAAGCAACTCCGTTAGAAATACCAGTAGGCCTTTTCGTAGACATCAGAAAGCTGGTTCTAAAATCTGTATGGCGTCTATGGCCATGCTACCCTGAACAAGCCCGA
>NW_006466282.1:0-248 GCF_000325575.1 Pteropus alecto | reverse complement strand
CAGGTGGTCATTTCTCTGGTTCCCAAGTATATAATTAGGATTGACATACTTGGCAGTTAGAGTAACCCCCACATTGGCCTTGTTTTCCTTTTGGCAGGCCAGAGTACCAAGAGCGAGTGGTCTATCTACATAGTAACCCCACTACTCCATTTTCAAACATTGATACCCCTACTTTTCACTATTCTTATTTTTATCCTCTGTGATACCAAGTACCTTGGCTTGTGTTTAATCAGGTGTTCCTTTGTAGG
>NW_006466281.1:0-248 GCF_000325575.1 Pteropus alecto | reverse complement strand
TCACATTACTCTTGGGAGTGCTATAGTATTTTGCATTAAGTTGAGTCTTTGGTGTACTAAGTAGTAACCAACATGCCTGGTTTTGTGCAGGCTACACGTGAATCAGTTGGAAGAGCTGGCATTATCACAGGAGGGGTGATAGCCCCTGAGGAGCTCTAGATTTACCTGAAGAACCTTCTAAAAGTGAGGACTACCCTGGGTTTGGGCTAAACTGGGCTGACAAACAGGTAGCCAGCCATGGGTTTTCC
>NW_006466280.1:0-248 GCF_000325575.1 Pteropus alecto | reverse complement strand
TCTCAGGTGTGATGAAAAGCCCCGCCTGCCCCGTCGGTGGAAGAGAAAGCTGAGGTTCATACTCAGAGGAACGTTTACACCCCTTTACACCCAGAGGGGTGAGGCCCATGGGTACAGGAGCCTCCACGGGTGTCCAGGCTTCTGACCAATCAGATCTGCTATCCTTGTGCTGGGCAAAGGGCAGGGGGGCGAGGGGACACCCTCACCCCCTCACCCGGGCAGCACAGCACACTTCAAAGCCCCATCGT
>NW_006466279.1:0-248 GCF_000325575.1 Pteropus alecto | reverse complement strand
GTGATCACTGAACTCCAAATCTGCATCTTAACCCACACGGCTCCGCTGCGCGCCAGATGCGAACATCCGCCCACCTGACGCTGCCCTTGGGGGCGGCGGTACCGGGTGCAGACTGCATTCGCCGCCCGCGGCCAGGGCTCCCTAACTCACCATCCACTGAGCTGTTCCAGGCAGAACGTAGCCGGCATCTCGCCACTGCCATCACCTTTCACGCCCACCTCTGACTCGCCAGGAGACGCCAGCACCAC
>NW_006466278.1:0-248 GCF_000325575.1 Pteropus alecto | reverse complement strand
ATGTCACTAAAAATCACTCGGTGTTTTTCTCTAAGTGGTACAGCTGCCTAAGTCCTAGCCATGCCACAGAAGTGACCGTCGCTGCCATGAGTATGAGTGACCATTTACTGAGCAGTTGTCACCCTCCACGATGGGGCTGCCGGCCCACAGCAGGCCCTGGCGGCCCAGATGCAGTGAGTGAGTGTCGCACAGGCCCGCACACGCCAGCCTGCGGTGGCAGTCAGAGCTTCTCGCTTCTCAGGCTGGGA
>NW_006466277.1:0-248 GCF_000325575.1 Pteropus alecto | reverse complement strand
AGTGTGAGTGTAGTGGTATGTATGACAATTCAAGATTGTTTATGTGCTATGAGTCAATCGAGTCAATATACCTTTTCAAAAGCTTAGTAAATTGCATATTCAAGATCTAATCTTTTGTTGCTGCTGTTGGCTCATATTTCTTTTTTTTATTTACTTATATATTTTGCTAAATTTATCAACCATTGCTGTTATGTAAACAAAATAAATTTGGGCTTCAAAATAGTTTTGTTTTTAATGATATGTCAAAA
>NW_006466276.1:0-248 GCF_000325575.1 Pteropus alecto | reverse complement strand
CCCCCTGCCTGCCCCTGACAGACATAGAGAGGGGGATGCTGTGATCTCTGGGGGATGTTTCATAAGGTTGAAGGGAACCCAGGCTACATGCATATCTCTGTGAGAGAGGGCAGCGCCAGGGCCCAGGGACCAGCCTTTTGGAGGAGAGGCAATGGCTGTAATATAGGCAGGTATGGCTGTGTGATCTTGGACAGGAATCTGTACCTTCCTGAGCCTGGTTTCCTCACCTCTGAGCTCACAGGGTAGTG
>NW_006466275.1:0-248 GCF_000325575.1 Pteropus alecto | reverse complement strand
AAGATTCCAGAAACAACCAAAGTAGGCCCACCCCCACCAAGTCCAAAAGAGGGTGCCCTTACTCCAGGTCTCCCAGGTGGATGGCGAGGTTTCCTGAGCAAGGGGTTTGCTGGAGTGGTTCTGCCTATTGCCCAGCAGGTGACCTGGATTCCAGGGAGATTTCCCCTTTCCTCTGCTTTTTCCACCCACTGCCAGTTCCATCTTCCTCCAACTCCTGCAGGACTTGACCTTTTGGCCAGGCTTCATAG
>NW_006466274.1:0-248 GCF_000325575.1 Pteropus alecto | reverse complement strand
CATTCTCCTAATTTAAAATACGTACTCCTCCACTCCGAAATGCTCCAAACTCCTTGCCATGGCGTTTGATTTAACCCTAACTCAGGCTCTAAATCTCTCTCCAAAAACCTTATGCCATTATCCCAGTCACGGTGCATATTCCAGAGATGCTTCATTTCTGCAGTCGCTTTCGTCAAAATCGTCCTTTCCTCGCTCCTTCAATTTTATGCATCATTTAAAAACAACCTTAAATTCCATCTTCTTTGTTT
>NW_006466273.1:0-248 GCF_000325575.1 Pteropus alecto | reverse complement strand
CGGTGGTGGAGGTGGGGACAAGTGGACAGACCAGAATGTACTGCAGGAGTAGGCAGACGGGACTAGCTGATGAAACGGATGTGGATGGGGGGAGGGAGGCGTTATCAGACATCCACAGAGGCCTGTTCTCCGCTGGGCTCCAGCACTGACACTGCAGGGGACCACAGCAAAGTGGGGGTTGTGGGAAGGGAAGGCCGCCCCCGCCCCTCCGCACCCCAGGACTTGAATGGGAGAACTGGGCTTGGATC
>NW_006466272.1:0-248 GCF_000325575.1 Pteropus alecto | reverse complement strand
ACAGAAAACTTATTTGAAGAAATAATGGCTGAAAATTCCCCTAACCTGGGGGAGGAAACAAACCAGTTCCATTTCCAGGAAGCACAGAGAGTCCCAAACAAGATAAAGCCAAAAAAAAAACAACAACAACAACAACAACCCCACACCAAAAGATATTATAATTAAAATGTCAAAAATTAAAGATAAAGACAGAATCTTAAAGGCGGCAAGAGAAAAATAAGTAGCCACATACAAAGGAAACCCCATAA
>NW_006466271.1:0-248 GCF_000325575.1 Pteropus alecto | reverse complement strand
CCCAATGTAGAAAACAACTGGGTTTTTTGTTTGTTTGTTGGTTTGTTTTTGTTTTTGTCAACTGACAATTTTGTAGGAGTCCTGGCACTCGATGACGAAGTCTCACTTAGCGGAGCGGCCTTTAATGTGACTCGGGGAACGCTTTGGGCAAGTTTAGAAAATTCCAGCTTGGATATGGCAGCGCCGTCGTGGCTGACACGCTTGCTTCGGGCGCGGGCGTGTGGCACAGCAACGGGCTGTTTGGGAAA
>NW_006466270.1:0-248 GCF_000325575.1 Pteropus alecto | reverse complement strand
AAAAATGACCTAATATTGCTTAAGGTCCAAACTTCCCTTAGGTGCCACACACATTCAAAAGACGGCTGTTAGACTCACCATTTCCAAGAAGGAACACAAGCACAGAGAGATTCAGAGATTTCCATGCAGTCCACATATATAAGGTGAAAGAGTCAGGACTCAAACATCGATGTCCTTACTTCTGCACCATGGCTCCGTCACCTCCACTTTACCTAATAAGTGGTTCTTTTAGAATCTACTTTGGTCTT
>NW_006466269.1:0-248 GCF_000325575.1 Pteropus alecto | reverse complement strand
ACCTCCCATGACGCAGGCTCAGAGGTCCCACGCTGGCAGCTCTGCTTTGCTCTGTTCATTCGGCGGGGCTCCTCAGGTCCAGGCCACATTGAAGGGGGAGGAGACTTAAGTAGCAAACCTTGAAGGATGGCGTGTCAAAGAATTTGTGGACACAGGTGACTCATATTTCTCCCATGTGCAAAATACACTCACCCCTCCCACGGGTGCCCCCAAATGCCCACTTCCTTACAGCACCAGCTCCAAATCCG
>NW_006466268.1:0-248 GCF_000325575.1 Pteropus alecto | reverse complement strand
CATATACGCCCCCTCCCCACCCACAGAGAGCACCCAAATCCCCAGGGCTTCTGCAGTGGTGACCTCCAGCCCTCCTCCAGGGTGCAGGCTGACGGGTGTAAGGGGCTCAGCAAGTCCCAGTCTCCCGCCCCACTGCTGGGTTCAAGTCAGATCAAGGGACGACAAGACTCAGTTCCGGAATGTCGTTCCTGAAGACGCCCTCTTTTCCTGCCAGCTATGGCCAGGGCAGCGCACAGCTTTGGAAGGTC
>NW_006466267.1:0-248 GCF_000325575.1 Pteropus alecto | reverse complement strand
GTGGATTAAGATCAACATGAAATCAGAAAAATCAGGGTTTTCTGGAAAAGTGGACTAATTGACAGAAAGGAAACTAGAGTCTTGATGCAAAAGGAGTTAAGAGTGGGGTGAAGTTAGTGGAGCTATAATTTGGAAGCATTGGAACTGTGTGGGTGGTCAGAAACTGGGTCCACGTTGGAGTAACAGGTATAGTTTGGCAGAGCATTCTCCTCTGTTCTTTCTTTGCTAAATGGCACAGAAAACATTTG
>NW_006466266.1:0-248 GCF_000325575.1 Pteropus alecto | reverse complement strand
AGAATAGATTGAGCACTTTGCACCAAACATTGGAACGCGTTAGTGTTCATCTCGAGAAGCTGTAAACTTAGGACATGGTGCTCATCTCGTAAGATTCTGCTGGCAGTGAGTTGTAGAACACTCAGAGAACATGGTCTCTGCTCAGGTGCTGGTAAGATGCTTTATAGGCTCAAAAAGTCTCAAAATAGCCCTCTCTGTGTTTATGCTCACCCAACCGTTCATGCCGAAAACATACCACTTTCAGGACC
>NW_006466265.1:0-248 GCF_000325575.1 Pteropus alecto | reverse complement strand
GTTAGGGTTAGGGTTTGTGTTAGGTTTAGGGCTAGTATTAGGTTTAGGGTTTGGGTAAGGCATTAGGGTTAAGGTTAGGCTTATGGGATAGGTTTAGGGTTAGGTTTAGGGTTAGTGTTAGAGTTATCATTAGGATTAGGGTTAGCATTAGGGTTAGGAATACCTTTAGTTTTTTTGTTAGGATCAAAGTTAGGGTTAAGGTTCGGATTATAGTTAGGGTTAGGTTTAGTTTTAGAGTTAAAGTTAGA
>NW_006466264.1:0-248 GCF_000325575.1 Pteropus alecto | reverse complement strand
TCTTATTTTATATCCAACTGCTTACTTGACATCTCTCCAGAAATGCTCATGAGCCATCGCCAACAGATCTCTTAACTTAACTTCATGCTCCAAAGCTACTCCTCCCCCAGTCTCCCTTGTCATCTCAGTAACTATCAGCATACTCACTCAGGTCAAAAATGGTGAGAGTTATCCTTGATCCATGGTCTTTAACTCATCTAACCCATCGCCATGTCCTATTCACTCTTCCTCTAAAACATATAAGGTCT
>NW_006466263.1:0-248 GCF_000325575.1 Pteropus alecto | reverse complement strand
GCATTCAAGGTCGACTTTTTTAAAGATTTAAACTTGTTCCATCTTGTGTTCTGCATCTGGCTTGTTCCTGTGGAGCCCTAGCCTTTTACTTCTTCTCCTGACTGGACCTGATCGTCTACTGGGGTCTCAGTACTATTCCTCTGGGCCTGGTGGTGGCCTCTTCCACAGGTATAGTTTACATTCATTCATGGATTAGGTCTTTTCTCCATGTGAGGTAACATCTGACCCTCTAACATGTCACCAAAATG
>NW_006466262.1:0-248 GCF_000325575.1 Pteropus alecto | reverse complement strand
TTCATTAATTTTTTTTGCTATTATTTACATTACAACAGTACCTTAGGATTTCTTGTTTTCCGTGACCTTGATTCTTTGAAAGGTAAAGAACATTTATGTTGTACATTTGTTCTTTAGTTTTCATCTGTCCAGATATTCTCATAATCTTATTCTGGTGATGTATATTTTTTGGCAGAAATACGACATATATAATCCTTCGTGCTCCTCATAATTTCATATCAGAAGGCATGTGTCTATCTCTTATTATT
>NW_006466261.1:0-248 GCF_000325575.1 Pteropus alecto | reverse complement strand
GTAGTCCTATAGCCCTGACAGTAAATGTCTCTAAACCCTACCCGTGGATATCTCAGCTATGTGAGTCAATCAACTGTCCCTTCTGCTTAACTCAGTTTGAACTGCGTTTCCATCAATTGTAACTAAAATGGTCTATTTAAATTTTAAATGAATGGCTTTAAAAATGACCTCTCTTTAGGCGATACTTGTTTCAATAAATAAAAGAATATTAAAAGAGTCCAGTTTTGTGAAAAATAGTTCGCTTATCT
>NW_006466260.1:0-248 GCF_000325575.1 Pteropus alecto | reverse complement strand
TCCTACTTTCCTCCTTTATCCGGAACTGTTTTCTTTTGATTAGATAACTTTCTTTGATTGGCTAATTCATACTCACCTTTCAGGACATCATCTAAACATCATATCTTTTATTAAGCCTTCTTTGAAACCATCCCATCGTTCCCCAGGGAGGCTAAGTGCCACTTCACTATACCGTTACAGTGCCCCATACACATTACAATCATAGAATATCCCGCACTGAATTGAAGATGTCTATGTGTGACTGTCTA
>NW_006466259.1:0-248 GCF_000325575.1 Pteropus alecto | reverse complement strand
ATGGTGTGAAAAGAAAAATGGCCACCTCGTCAAGCGATGTGCTGAAGGAAGAATAGGGGTGCATGAAAACGTTACCCTAAGAAATGTTACTGTGTCAACCACACAAACGAAAGTCATTTTGATCGGTTCAGTGTCTGTCAACACAAATAAGTGGAAAAAAAAAATCGTATGAACAATTTAAAATTGTTTTAAATTGTATTTTAAAAGCAATGTCCAAAGTACAAATGTTAAGCTTGATTTTTGACTAT
>NW_006466258.1:0-248 GCF_000325575.1 Pteropus alecto | reverse complement strand
CCAAGGAAAACAGAAAGCCACTGTGTGTGGTGTGTAGTATTGAAGGGTAATTTGTAGAGAAATCCCACTGGTGATGTGTGCTTGGAATCTGTGTTCTCAGAAGCGCAATTCCATACTCGAAACCTAATGATCTGTAATGCATGTGGAAATTGAAACCATCTCCCAAAGATGTTTAGAGGGACACTAACAAACTTTTGGAGCATTTATAGTGGGATACAAATATGCTTAGTTCAGAGTTTAGATCACTC
>NW_006466257.1:0-248 GCF_000325575.1 Pteropus alecto | reverse complement strand
AAAAAAACATCAAATTGGACACATATATATTTCCACAAATACTTCCAAAGGAGTTAAAAATTCCAGTTAAGGGATACAGAACTCACTGAAGCACAATTATAAAAATATATGCATTAAAGTAGATAGGAAAGGCAGTTTCACATTACCCCTATCAGCCCTCTTCCAATTTAGGCACCCCAGCACTGAGAAAGACACCCTCTCGTGGAGAAGGTAAAGTAAAATAAGTACCTAGTGTCACCTCAGACCTC
>NW_006466256.1:0-248 GCF_000325575.1 Pteropus alecto | reverse complement strand
CACTTATGGACATTAGTCCCTAACAGTGTGCTTCCTGTTTGAACAGCCATCGTTTTGTGCAGAGACCCTGTGAATGTAACGGAGGTCGTCAGTGTGGAGACACTGTGACTCAGATCACAGATCTTCCTGTGCCTGGGAGATGTCCAACTGCAGTTAAACCCTCCGGATGTAGCAAGCATGGAAACACCTGCCTGGATCGTTCTTTCCTGAAGAATCAGCCCAGCTCTCCCACTGGAAATGAGCCCCAT
>NW_006466255.1:0-248 GCF_000325575.1 Pteropus alecto | reverse complement strand
GGATCAATAGGCATTTAAGGAAGGCTTCTAAGATGAAAGAGCAAAAAGCAAAATAAATAGAAAAGCGAATGAGAAGAAAATAAAAATGATATAGGGAACCTAGGAAATTTTTATAATACAATTTCTAGTTCATAGAATCAGTGTCTTTAGAGAGAGGCAAGAAAATACAATATCTATAAAATAAGAACAGAAAAATAGAGAGCAAGAAATAGCTCTTAGAAATTCAAACATATTTACAGTTGTAAAAA
>NW_006466254.1:0-248 GCF_000325575.1 Pteropus alecto | reverse complement strand
TTTTATATAGAATCTAAGGAAGAAAATAAACACAGAGAAACAAAGTCATAGATACAAAGAACATTTCAATAGTTGCCAGATGGAATGAGGTTGGGAGATGAGTGAGAAAGGGCAAGGATTTAGACGTATAAATTTCCAGTTATAAAAACAGTCACAGAGAGGTAAAGCACAGCATAAGGAATATAGTCAGTAATACTATAATAACTATGTGTGATGTCAGATGGATTCTAGACTTATTGAGGTGATCA
>NW_006466253.1:0-248 GCF_000325575.1 Pteropus alecto | reverse complement strand
TAAGAGGCTGCCCACCAATCTTAGACCAGGAATCTGTGCAAGGGTGAAAGATCTTTCTCTTGCCAGTATCGTCTACCCGGTCATCACTAGACCTCAATAAGTTTTCTAAGTCGTTGTGTCTGTGAATCAGCTGTCCTCAGAGTTAAGAACTGTGCACATACGAATGGCTGTGGCAGTAAGGGCTCAGGGCCCAAGAACCTCTAGGTAGAGGTCTAATCCTCTGCTCTTCACTCTGAAGAAGCCTTTTA
>NW_006466252.1:0-248 GCF_000325575.1 Pteropus alecto | reverse complement strand
GTGTTTATTGACCATATGTATATCTTTGGAGCAGAGTCATTTTACTCTTCTACTAAGTGCTTAACTGTACTGGGGTTAGTACATTTAAGAGTGGGCACCACTCTTAAAGATAGTTGTTGCAAACTATCTAAAGGACGGGCCTGGGGAAGTGTGATCTTAAGGAAAAAATGGATGGGCAGTGGGTCAGGGGGTGAACAGACATGGGGAGATATCTGCAAAGTCGAAGAAAGATATTTCATTTAACATAT
>NW_006466251.1:0-248 GCF_000325575.1 Pteropus alecto | reverse complement strand
CATCCATCTTAGAGCATTGACTGCAGAAAAATCCCCGCGGCCAACACAGTGTGTGGGCGGAGAGAGTGTTTCAGCCATAGGGCAAACAGCTCCTTGCTGAGCGCCTACTATGTGCCAGCCGGTGGACGGGGCAACGTCCCTGCCGCCGTGAGCCTGCGTGCTGAGCGGGGGGCGGGGAGGCGGCTCCGCGCGATGCCCGGGGCCAGCGCTGGGCCTGGTTCTGCCCGGCAGACGCCGAGTCCACCAGT
>NW_006466250.1:0-248 GCF_000325575.1 Pteropus alecto | reverse complement strand
CGTTCGTCCGCAGAGGCGTCCACTCTCACCCGGACGTGGGGCTTCTGGAAGGCTGTGGGCAGGACCAGTGAAACATTCAGGGTCCGCCCGCGGCCGGGAGCAGGAGGGGACGCGCGGGAGCACGGATCGTCACAGCCACCGCAGCCTCTGCTTCTCACGGTGTCCCGCTCTGTCTGGCTGGCCTGGGGCTGCCGCTGCTTTCCCAAGCTCCCGGAGGCCCCGCACGACACCAGCCCGGCCCCTTCAGG
>NW_006466249.1:0-248 GCF_000325575.1 Pteropus alecto | reverse complement strand
CTCAGCATCGGAGCCAGTTTAGTGCCGCCTTCTCGCCTGGGGTCAGAGTTCTGTGCTGTTACGGCCTCTGTTAGGAAATCGAGCTGCTCGGGGGTCCTCGCGGTGGCCGGACGCACCCCCAGCCCCTCCACACTCACTCAATGCACCTGTACGGGCTGAGCAGACCCTTCCTCCGGGAGCGGCTGGGAGGGAGAGGCAAACTGGCACCCAGGGCAGGGGACACCCTACCCCCCGGCCCAGACCCCCAC
>NW_006466248.1:0-248 GCF_000325575.1 Pteropus alecto | reverse complement strand
AAAAAAATGAAAGAACTCTGGAAGAACTGACAGCATCAGAAAAAGCACTATAAGAATAATGAGTATACCAGAAAGAAAAGAGAGGGAGGGAACAGAGAGCCTATTCAAACAAAGTTAATGAGAATTTCCCAAACCTGTGGAAAGAACCAGATCCTCAAATGCAAGAAGCTAACAGAACATCTAATTATCTCAATCCAAAGAGGACTTCTCCAAGAAATATTATATTAAAACTGTCAAGAATTAATGAC
>NW_006466247.1:0-248 GCF_000325575.1 Pteropus alecto | reverse complement strand
GAACCCGCTCAGGATCCCAGGCGGAGTGTCAGGTGGGGACCAGCCAGCGGTCCTGTGGGGGGCGATGTCCCTGAGCCGCCTGCTGGGCAGAGGTGACCCTCCAGCGCTCGCCCCGGGACCAGGGCGACGGAACTGGGTGAGCACTTCCCTTCGACACGGACAGAGGGTCTTGTTTCCTGCCCCTTCCCATCAACCAGAGCCGTCGCCACGCCGGCGCCCCCGAGCGGGCTGGCACCCCCGGAGCCCCT
>NW_006466246.1:0-248 GCF_000325575.1 Pteropus alecto | reverse complement strand
GTGAGCTAGACAGACACCGGGGAAACGACGTGAACGGGGAGCCATGCTAAGCCCAGACGACATGTTGACGGAAAACACAGGTATGTGAACAAATAAGAGTCCCCAAGAGTTACATGTGACAGTACAGAGCCTGCGGGGCACAATGCGGCCCAAAGGAGACAGCCTTCCGCCTACCCAGGCCGCCGACACCAAGGTTAAGAGCAGACTCAGCTGTTGGATGCCTGTGCTCGGATCCCAACCTGGCCTCC
>NW_006466245.1:0-248 GCF_000325575.1 Pteropus alecto | reverse complement strand
CCAAAATTTTATGCAGCAGCTTAGTTTCATTTTAAGCCAGTTAATTTTTAGCATTATAAAACAGCAAATTACTCTCTAAAAATAAATCGAAATATGTTTATGTTTGTGAAGTTTAGGCAATAATAGCACCATTAAAATATAAAGATAATTCTTTTTAATATTGTCAGCACGGAAGAGCCTGCAATTGGCTCCTTCACCCAGCAGCCGAGCGACGTGGATCATCTAAGGAAGGCGCCCCCACCCCCACC
>NW_006466244.1:0-248 GCF_000325575.1 Pteropus alecto | reverse complement strand
CAAAGCATAACCCTAGGTGACACCTAACCATAACCCTAAAGATAACCTTAAACTTACCACTAATCAAAATCTAACCTGAACCCTAACAGTAGCTGTAAACTAACCTAACCCTAACCCTAACCCGAAACCTAATCCCCTACCCGTAACTGTAAGGGTAAACTGATGGTAACACTGAAGCTAAAGCTTATCCTATCCCTAATTCTAACTCAAACTCTAAAACTAACGGTAATCTTAAATTTTAAACTAAC
>NW_006466243.1:0-248 GCF_000325575.1 Pteropus alecto | reverse complement strand
TTGCTCTCTTATCATCCAATACAATTCAGCCTAAGAAAGGAGTCTCTATAGAGTCTCAATTTGGCAGTAAGCAGTGGGGGAGGCAAGATTGACTCTTGTGTACATGGAAAGTATCTGCCGACTAACTTAAAAGATTATCCCTAATCTTTTGTGTGAGTACTCTGTTACTTTCTGATGCTACAAGATGACTAACTTTCATTTCCTCACCTATGTAGGAAATGAAAAGGACATTTTGGTTTTTATGTCCA
>NW_006466242.1:0-248 GCF_000325575.1 Pteropus alecto | reverse complement strand
GTCTCCCTGTGTGAGACGCTCTCTCTCTTTTTTCTATTCTCCTCCCTCTGCCTCATCTCCCTCTCTCTCTCTCATTAGCTTCTTCTTCTTCCTGTCCTCACCTTGGCGCTCACTCTCTTTGTGAAGTGGGAACGATGGAGATTTTGTCTATTGAGGATATTAGAGTTTTATAAGGATTAAATTAATTAATTTGTACGGCAAGGTTATCACAGTGTTTGGCACATAGCGAGAGCTCAAGAAAAGGTCTG
>NW_006466241.1:0-248 GCF_000325575.1 Pteropus alecto | reverse complement strand
ATGGAGGGAAATAGGTTCTCACTGGATGCGTTGGCCTAAACGCAGGCGTGCGCTCGGTGAGTTAGTGACGACGCGAATTTATTCCCAGAGTCTGTTCTCACACGTCCATGCTTTTGAACAGCCTTGAAGACCGCCACCCCGAAATAGTTTTCCGTATTCCTGGGAGCAGGGCCCAGCAGCCGTGAGGGGGACGGTGGGTGCCCCCGCCTGGGCGAAATGCCCAGGGGCGCTGAGGTTGGGGGTGCACC
>NW_006466240.1:0-248 GCF_000325575.1 Pteropus alecto | reverse complement strand
TGTACACATAGTGCCAAGCATAAGGCTGACACATAGTGTGCATTCAAAAGCATTTTCAAAACTGAGCAGAACAGTTTTGATAAGTTAAAAAAAACAAAAAACAAAAAAAAAAAAACATGAACCCCTGGAAGACTGTGAACATTTGCTATTACAATCATGAATCCATCCTGATCCTTTTTCTAAGAACCATTTTTCGGCTTTCCTCTTCATTTCTCTCTTACCTCTGTGTCTTGGGGTTGGAGTATAAA
>NW_006466239.1:0-248 GCF_000325575.1 Pteropus alecto | reverse complement strand
ACTTGTCATCACAGAAATGCAGAAAACAGGTCTAACTCAGAAAAGGAAGGACCCAGGCTAGACAAAACAGTACTTACATTGGCACTGAGGGCCTGGGGTAAAGAGGTGTCAGGGTGGGTGAGGCTGACCCAAGAAGGCCCCAGAAGTGGGAGCTGGACCAGGCTTGGAAAGAGGATGTATAGACTGGCTTTCTAGACAAAGCATTTCTTCACGCTCCTCAACACTTCATGGAAATGGAAGAATTGTCT
>NW_006466238.1:0-248 GCF_000325575.1 Pteropus alecto | reverse complement strand
TCCATCACAGCAGCATCTCCATCAGAGGAAGGCCAGGGGAAGGTCAAGTAAATATGCCACTGCATATGTTTTGATATAGCAGCCAGTTCTGGAAATTTCCCTGACAATATTCTTCCAGCCAATAAGCTGATTTTATTAAACCTTCCTCCTTGTCAGCTAAGCAGCAACTGGAGGTAAGTTGTATCACAAGCTTTGACGGGCCAAATAGTTTGAAGATAGTTATCATCTTATGTGATAGTTTTCAAATT
>NW_006466237.1:0-248 GCF_000325575.1 Pteropus alecto | reverse complement strand
TGGCTCATTCGCACAACACATATTGAGGACCTACTGCGTGCCGGGCACTTTCCAGGCGCTGGAGCGGGAAGGTGAGGTCCCGGTTCTGGGAGTCTGTGCCCCGGTGAAGTCGCCGTGGGCCCCGCCTGGAGGAAGCGTAAATCAAGACGAGCAGACGGAGCTCTTCTGGGGAGAGTCACTAATGTGATCCCCTACATCTTGCCCCAGAACCCGCTGGGCTCAGTGGTCACTGATTCTGAACTTGGAGT
>NW_006466236.1:0-248 GCF_000325575.1 Pteropus alecto | reverse complement strand
GCCTACGCTCTGCCACCTCCAAGCGGAAGGCTTCGTGAAAATCTAATGGTGCTTTCTGGACGTGAAGGAGCTGTACCCACATCGACCCTGCTCATCATCGCTGCCACCAGCCATCGGAGAGCCAGGATGTGATTTATTTTTACCGCTGCTTCTCATAACGTCCGTGTGAAATTTCACACCCGTTGGAACAGGTGCGTTACGCGATCGCACCTCTGTGAAGACCCGAGAGCCCTCGTCCTCCAGACCGG
>NW_006466235.1:0-248 GCF_000325575.1 Pteropus alecto | reverse complement strand
AGTCTGTAGTTTTCATAGGCCAAGTTTGAGACCTAATTGAAAAGAGTGCTCAAGAAGCCTGGCTAGAGTTTGGTTAAGAAAAGAGTTTTGTCAACCGTTCTATTAGACAGAACTCTGGATTTAAGATGTCCCCTGACTGTGTGAGAAACATCCCTTTATTTCAATGTCTCTAAAGTACCACATTTGATCTATAGGTAGTAGGTGGTAGTGGTGAAAAATCTTAAGGGAAATTGTAAAGTTGGAAAATG
>NW_006466234.1:0-248 GCF_000325575.1 Pteropus alecto | reverse complement strand
AGTACTTACTAAGCACTGACTAAGTGCTAGGCACTGTTGGTTCCATGTATTAACTCAGTTATTACCCAAAGTGTGTGCTATTAGTTTCCTCCTTGGCAAGAAGCCAAGGCTCAGAGAGACTAAGAATCTTGCCCGAATCACACAGCTAGTAAAGCAGTAGACCAGGATTTGAACTGAGGTTGTCTGGCTCCAGTGCCTATGTCTGACTGGGAGGTGTGAAGTAAGGAGTATGTAAAAGAAGATATTAA
>NW_006466233.1:0-248 GCF_000325575.1 Pteropus alecto | reverse complement strand
ACTAAGCCATGAGCATTTTATGAGCAGGAGCCTTGACAGTGTTATTTGTAACACGAGTCCAGAACAGTGCCTGGCTCTCTAAAGGTTTTCATAAGTGTTTCTTGGATGAAGAGTCAGCGATTTGGAAACTTGAAAAAGCGAATCCCCAGCACTCTGGGCAACAGCTCTTGGGAGAAACAGAACCGAAGCAATCTGGGTATTTGTGAGCTGGTTGGGAACATGACTTGTTGCCATGGAAGAAAACGAAC
>NW_006466232.1:0-248 GCF_000325575.1 Pteropus alecto | reverse complement strand
GCAGCCCCCCCAAGTGCTCCCAAAACGAGGAGGGGGCGGGACCGGGGCCTGTCGAGCTTGGCAACGCTGCTGCGGAGAGGGCCAGTGGCCCGGGCACAGATTAGGGCCTCCGGTCCAGCGCTTCCCTACAGGGCTGGGCGCACCTGGCCACGAAGGACAGCCGGGACAGGCCTCAGGTGGAATGGGGTGGGGCGGCGAGTCCGTGCCCGTGGAGTCCCCACCCTGGGTCTTGCTTCACTCCAAGGAGC
>NW_006466231.1:0-248 GCF_000325575.1 Pteropus alecto | reverse complement strand
TTCGTTGATTAATTTAAATCTTTATTTTTGAGTGGTTGCTCTATTTCTGCTCACCCTTAAACTGAAGTAGCCCCACTTGACTAGTTGGGGCTGAAGTCCGTGTTTTAGATTTACACCCCAGGACCACTCTCTTCACCTTTGGGAACTCCCTGTTCCATGGCTTCCTGACCAGGTCTCTGCTCTGTCCACTCTCACTGTGATGAATTCATCCAGGCAGATGTGATGATTGGATGATCTTGATGGGCAAC
>NW_006466230.1:0-248 GCF_000325575.1 Pteropus alecto | reverse complement strand
CCGAAGCTGTGTCTGCTCCTGGGGTAACAGTCAGCGAGTCTCACCCGAGAGACGCGACGGTTGCTGTTTAGAGCACCTGACACCAAGCGGCGCATTTCTAAGTATCAAATGAAAAACAAACAAACAAACAACAACAAACATGAAAGAAAGCTCTGCACATTGGCACGCTCATTAAATAAATAAAAAGTCACATACGCTCATGCAAAGCCACAGTGCACCCTCCACCCCATCCAGAAGCTGTCCCACGA
>NW_006466229.1:0-248 GCF_000325575.1 Pteropus alecto | reverse complement strand
AATTTCCTCATTGTTAAATGTGGAAAAATACTGTCAGTTTCTTCCTTCCTTAAACCCTCTGCCGCAGCTGACGGTTCCCTGCTCCTTCCCCCTTCAAAGCCCTCACCCCTGGCTCTGGACCCCGTTCCTTTCTGCTTCTCGTCTTTGTTCTTAGTTGCTCATTTCCTAGCTCACCCTTTGAATCGCTCTCCAGCACTTCGATAGATTTTGACGGGATATTATGTAGTGAGAAACTTTAGATTCAGATG
>NW_006466228.1:0-248 GCF_000325575.1 Pteropus alecto | reverse complement strand
TGCCAAGGGGAAAGGAAAGGAGAAGCCTGGCAAAACAGAAAAATTTAGGCAACAATTGTTCTACTGCAGCCAAACACAACAGAAAAACTGTGGCGTCACCTATACCCACACCAGCAAAGGATAAGTGGGGAGCCTGCACCTCCGTATTCACCAGGCTATAATAAGGAGCCTCAACTGCCTCCGCCCTTGCCAGGGTGGTATCCAAGAAGGCCTAGTGAGAAGCTGAGACTTTCGTCCCTGCTGGACAG
>NW_006466227.1:0-248 GCF_000325575.1 Pteropus alecto | reverse complement strand
TATTGTTAGTGTAAAATTTAGCATTAGGGTTAGAATTAGGGTTATGATTAACATTAGTTTTAGGGTTAGTTTCAGGTTTATGGTTAGAATTAGGGTAAGTGTTTAGTGTTAAGATTAGTGTTAGGTTTATGGTTAGGGTTAGGCTTTGGGTTAAGTTAGGGTTAGGGTATTCATTAGGGTTCTTGTTAGGTTTACTATTGGGTTAGGTTTATGGTTATAGTTAGCGTTAGGTTTAGGTTTAGGTTAGG
>NW_006466226.1:0-248 GCF_000325575.1 Pteropus alecto | reverse complement strand
AAAAAAAAGTCCCCACGCTCTAGGAAGAGAACACATAAATTAAGCATCTATATAATAAAATTTAGCCTTCAGTGGTCTTTTTGTTATTAGCACCGAAACAGTTGGTGTCATATACGGCTATGTGGCTTAGATGAAATCCACTTTGGGCAGGCTGCTTAGAACAGGAGGGAATGACAATTCTTTTCTTCTACATACAAAGTGTATGATAAAGAAGGCTCAAAATGTTCATGATTTTTTTTGCAGTTGTC
>NW_006466225.1:0-248 GCF_000325575.1 Pteropus alecto | reverse complement strand
GCTCCCAATTTTGCCCAAATGGGCGACATCGATCACTACCAAGACTTCCTCTCGAGGAAGTGAGGATAAGGGCCTGGTTGTTATGACAACCTCCTGAGGGGTTCTCTCTGCCAACTAGTTTCCTCAGATAGTCATTAAACTACCTACTTCTATTGTATCCTTCCTTTATAAACGAGATCCCATTCTTTAAGTAGATACCAATGCCAAGAAAAGGATGAGCTTAGTCAGGGAGGGGGACCTAGAGAAAG
>NW_006466224.1:0-248 GCF_000325575.1 Pteropus alecto | reverse complement strand
TTGTTCATGTGAAAAACACACACTTAAGTTATACATGATATGGGAAAGGAGTAAAAGAAGGACAAATATGTAAATATTATTTTATTTTTTAAATTTATGTTGTAATATTTCTATTATTACACAAAAAATACACAGCTCCCTTCTTGTTGTAGAGGACTCGAGACACTACGTAAGTATGTGGAGTAAACCCACATGGTTACAGAGAGCCAAACCTGACTCTCCCACCTCCAGTCCATTTCCTCTTCAAG
>NW_006466223.1:0-248 GCF_000325575.1 Pteropus alecto | reverse complement strand
AGGGCTTCGGGGGCTCGTGGGCTGCCCTCCGACTTAGGGGCTGCTGGCTGGGACACTTGTGAGGGCCTCGCCTTGCCTTCCCGCATTACAGTGTTTCTCAGCCTTGGCACTGTTGACACTTTGGGCTGGTGGGGACTGTCCTGTGCGCTGGGGGATGTTTGGCAGAACCCCTAGACTCTCCCCCGTAGCACCTGTCCCCCGGGGTTGTGACAGTGGAATGTGTCTCCAGACACTTCCCAAAGTCCCCA
>NW_006466222.1:0-248 GCF_000325575.1 Pteropus alecto | reverse complement strand
CTTTCTATGACACTGACTGTTTCAGGTACCTCATGTAAGTGGATTCATTCTATTATAAAAAAAAAAAAAACAAGCATGGGCGAAGATGTGGAGAGATTGGAACCCTTGTACACTGTTGGTGGAAATGCAAAATGGTACAGCCTCCATGGACAACAATGTAGAGGTTCCTTGAAAAATAGAATCCTTTGCTTTTCGAATGCAGCATTTCAGCAGCTGCTCACTGCACTTGTAATGAAATACTAGTAACT
>NW_006466221.1:0-248 GCF_000325575.1 Pteropus alecto | reverse complement strand
GTGCTGGTCTGCCCGCGGGGGCTCTGCTCTGTCCCCGGGGACGTCAGGCAGCAGGAGGGAGGTGGCGCCCCTTTTTCTTGCTCCATGACCTGAAACCTGGTCCAGCCCTGAAATGTGAAAGTCATCAGAAGGAGCCAGCTCCGCAGAGGGAAGTTCTATCCGGCTCAGATCTGCGGGGTGTGGACAGCGTATTGATGGTGCAGATTACACCCCGAGCGCACCTGCTGAGAGGCCTAATCCTGGCAGGA
>NW_006466220.1:0-248 GCF_000325575.1 Pteropus alecto | reverse complement strand
TCAAGTCCTCATCTCGGAGTAAAATCGAAGTCCTCACCAAGGCCCACAAAGCCTCACCAGATCCCCCCGACTCTCCTCTCTTCACTCCACTGCCGGTCTCCTCCAGCACACTATGCTGGCCCCAACCCCAGGGCCTTTGCACATGCTGTTCCCACCACCCGGAATGTTCCGCCCCTACCTTCTCTGGCAATCTCTCTCTCTCTCTCTCGGCTGAAATGGCACCTTTTTTAAAGGAGCGATTCTGTCTC
>NW_006466219.1:0-248 GCF_000325575.1 Pteropus alecto | reverse complement strand
CCTGGTGATTACATTAGGCCCACCCGGATCACACAGGATTATTCGCTATCTCAAGATCCTGAATCTCATCTGCAAAGTTTCTTTTGGATGTAAGGTAATATATTCACAGGTTCCATGGTTAAGACGTAGACATCTTTGGGGACATTATTCTGTGTATCACAATGTGTGTACACATATATGTACAGGTACATATATGGCCTAGAAGCAATGACACCTAGTAGCAGTGACCACACTGTCTGGCCAGGTCC
>NW_006466218.1:0-248 GCF_000325575.1 Pteropus alecto | reverse complement strand
AAAGCAGATTACTCTCCACAATGTGGGTGGGCCTCGTCCCATCAGTTGAAGGACCAAATAAACAAAAGATTGACCTCCCCCGAGGAAGAGGGAAATCTGCCAATGACTGCCCTCAGTCTTGAGCGGCTGCTCTTCCCAGCCTGCTGGGTCTACCTTGCGGATTTTGGAGTTGCCAGCCTCCACATTCAGAGGAGCTCATTCCTTAAAGAAACCCTCTCTCTATATGTCTGTATCTGTATCTGTATCTG
>NW_006466217.1:0-248 GCF_000325575.1 Pteropus alecto | reverse complement strand
CCCTCTTGTCCTGGAAGGCCTCGTCCTAGGCGTGACGGCCATTTGTCATGCCCAGCCATGTCCATGCACTAAATGTTCATAACAGCCGCCTCCCCCACTTCCTGGCCTATGGTTTGGGGGTGCTGACTGTACCCCAGAGGCAAGGAGGACCACGTGACTCAGGGCCGGGGTCAACTGTGACCAGTACAGGGCAAGTGACTTGTCTGTATCCCGGCCTGCAGCCCCAGGGCCTCTGTGCACAGGTGGGT
>NW_006466216.1:0-248 GCF_000325575.1 Pteropus alecto | reverse complement strand
GAAGCCAGAAGATCGTAGTGAAGCGGTGAACGTAAGCCCTTCTGAACAATCTTTCCCAGGAAACACCAGACAATTCCATTGACCGCGAATCTCGTACGACCCAATAAAAAATAAGCAGAGGGTGGCAACGTATTTTAACAGAAGAAACATCTAAGACCAGTAAGCAGATGAGGAGACAGTTAAGTTCCCTGGTGACCAGGAAAATGTGAAGCAAGACACAGTGGGACGTAAGTTTGTGTCCATTTGAT
>NW_006466215.1:0-248 GCF_000325575.1 Pteropus alecto | reverse complement strand
ACCAGGGACACAGGGAGACCCAGGTTCAAGGGAGCGCCTGCTGCTGCTGGCTCCCTCCTGTCCCCTCCCCCACCCTCAGTCCCCTCGCCCTCTGATAAGAGAGCCCAGGGCATCCGGAGTCCCTGTGTGTGGCCAAGAGCCTTTTGCTGGGGCCTCTACTAGAGCGAGGCTTCCTGGGCTGGGGCCCCGGCATTGGGCACGCCTTTTCTGGGAGGTGGGAGGTGGCAATGAGCAGCATGGGTCTCCAG
>NW_006466214.1:0-248 GCF_000325575.1 Pteropus alecto | reverse complement strand
GGTGGTGGTGGTGGTGTGTGTGTGTGTGTGTGTTACGTGTCTATGAGCAGGATTTTCTGAGCAGGGAGATAAATATGGAATGTTGGACTCTGTACACTAGGTTTTAAGATCCATTAGCTGGGGGAAGGGAAAAAGAGCAGATATAGATGGAACAGGGTGGGATGAGATAAGAGAGAACTGAAAAAAGTGAAGTTTTTAAAAAGTCTTCACTCAAAATTGACAAGCTGATCAAATTCATATAGAAATCC
>NW_006466213.1:0-248 GCF_000325575.1 Pteropus alecto | reverse complement strand
AGGGATGCGGTGTGTCTGGTCTGCCCAGGGTAGCATAATCAAAGGGCCTGTGAGGCTAAATTGCTTAATGTCTCATTTGTCAGATGATCCCAAGGTTCCGTGGTCTTATTGGCCCAAAGAAACAAAAATTCATGGTGGTTATATAATTTGCCTATAGCAAAGAAGTGGCAAAATCAGGATTAGGATGTAGGTCTCTGGACTCCAAAACAAGTATTCTTTGTAACATAAATATGAAGAGACCAAAGCAG
>NW_006466212.1:0-248 GCF_000325575.1 Pteropus alecto | reverse complement strand
TGTAGGGCCTGCCTAGGCTGAGGATAGGTGTTTTCGGCATAATCTTCCTGTTGCGAACATTCCAAACTCGATCTTAGTCCTAGGCTCTGGTTGGACTGCCTTCTTGTTACTGGTTAATTAGTATAGATTTTGCTGTTTCAAATCAGTGCGCCCTTGGTATTACCTTCTCCCAGCGCCTCCTTATCTCCTAAAGAGTGCACATTTAAAAGAAGGGCACATTTTTGGAACATCAACTATTTAGCTTTCAT
>NW_006466211.1:0-248 GCF_000325575.1 Pteropus alecto | reverse complement strand
TTTTTATCTTTTTATTTGACTTTGAAGACATCTATCATCTACTAATCATCGCTTTACTACTGTTCTTAATCTTTTCACAAATTCGCTTTTTCACATGCCTAGCCCATGAAGTCATTATGTTTGCCAATGTTGGATAATCACAATCACTTTTAGAATATACCGAGATCTACAATCAATAAGATCTACATGCATATATCTAAATCTCTCTGTCTCTCTCATCCATCCATCTATCTATCTATCTATCTATC
>NW_006466210.1:0-248 GCF_000325575.1 Pteropus alecto | reverse complement strand
TGAGGAACCATCCTTGTGTTTCTGGAATGAACCTCATTTGATCATTATATATTATCTTTTAAATGTATTGTTGTGTTCAATTTGCTAGGATTTTTACATCTACATTTATAAGAGATATTGGTCTATAATTTTTCTGTGTGTTTTCACTAGTGAAGCCATCTTGTCTTGGACTTTTATTTTCGGGGATGTTTTGGATGACTGTTTCTATTTCCTTACTGTCGATTGATCTATTTATATTTTCTAGTTCT
>NW_006466209.1:0-248 GCF_000325575.1 Pteropus alecto | reverse complement strand
GTTATGCTATTATACATAGTATGCTTACGTCAATTACATACGTATATATACGTACATAGAAATGTGTGTGTGTGTCTGTGTGTGTGTGTGTAACACACACAGACACACACACACAGACACGAGGACTAATAAGGTATGAGCTGGGGCCAAGGGGAGGTGAGAGCTGGGACGACAGAATCTCTAGTTGCTGCGTCTGACGGTCGGAAGTGGCCGTGCGATGCTGAGCGGGATGAGGACCAGAGAGGGAC
>NW_006466208.1:0-248 GCF_000325575.1 Pteropus alecto | reverse complement strand
GTGATGCTAGTGCTGGGGAACAGCTGTAAATACAGATGAAGCTCTGCTCGCTTCAGATGAAGCTTTGTTCCTACAAGGCCATGGACAGGAACCTGGGTCTGTGGCCCAAGGATTGAGGACGCCTGCATTAAACAATAACTTCTCATTACTCTCTTCCCTACCTCTGATAACCACCACTCTACTTTCTGTCTCTTTGAATTTGGCTTCTCCATATATCCCATGTGATGGAATCATGCAGTATTTGTTCT
>NW_006466207.1:0-248 GCF_000325575.1 Pteropus alecto | reverse complement strand
GTGGCTGCTGCTTGTCGCCAGCTGTCTTTTGCCCTGCAAAAACGCAATCCTAGAGTTGCTAGGTCTTCCGTTTTTTTCAAGGGATGGCCACAGTGTGGATTTTGATGTGAAATGTTGGAGTTTTGGAAAAGTGGCTTATTTTTTTTAAAGTAACATGTTAGACAAAGAAAGCACATCCGTGGTTTGATTCGGTCTGGGTGGGACAAGCATTCCTAACCTTTAGAAGTCAGACTGCAGGATTCCTAGGT
>NW_006466206.1:0-248 GCF_000325575.1 Pteropus alecto | reverse complement strand
CTAACACTAATCCTAACTCTAACCTTTTACCCTAAATCTAATCCTAAAATTAACCCAAACCTAAATTGAAACCTAACCCTAAACCTAAACATATCTGTAAATCGAACCAAAAACATAACGCTAAACCTAATGCTAACACTAACCTAACCCTTACCCAATGTCTAACACCAAACCTAACCCTAACATAAAACTATCCCTAACCATTACCCTAATCTAACCATAAACCTAAACCTAACCATAACCTTAAT
>NW_006466205.1:0-248 GCF_000325575.1 Pteropus alecto | reverse complement strand
CATCTTTAGGGGAGGATGAGTTCTCAGTTGACCCCAAGATTTCTGGCCCTACAGCAAGCATGTTTACAGAAGCAGAAAAAAGAACTGATTAGAAATGTTGTCCAATTAAGTGGGATATTCCTCTTCATGATGAAGACTCCTGAAGTCAAGGAGTCCTCTCAGCCGGTCTCCAAAGGGCCTTCCAATTCCAGGCCCTTTCCAGGCTTGGCACCTAGGGCATTCGACATAACAAGGCCATTTCTTGTCCT
>NW_006466204.1:0-248 GCF_000325575.1 Pteropus alecto | reverse complement strand
GCCACCAAGATTTAATTAATTATTATTTGTTCAATGTACATATATGTCTTAGTCCTTTCGAACTGCTATAACAAAATATCAGAGACTGAGAGGCTTATAAACAGAAGCATTTTGTTTTTTTTTTTTTTCCTCAGAATTCTGAAGTCTAGTAAATACAAGATCGAAGTGTCAGCAGATTTAGTGTCTGGTAAAAGCCTATTTCCAGGTTCATAGATAGTCATCTTTTTGCCATGTGCTCACATGGTAGA
>NW_006466203.1:0-248 GCF_000325575.1 Pteropus alecto | reverse complement strand
GGAGGCAAGCCGAGCATCCGCAGGCGCAGGCTCCGCGGCGTCCCCCGACTCGAGGGTGCCCTCGGCCGGCCGCTTACACCGCAGAGCCTCACGCCCCGAGTTCGCGGTGTAGCCCTGTCCACTTTCACCTCGTTTCCTGGTCAAAACGCATCAGGACACCCTGCCGAGAAATCGCTGCATCCTGAAGGACCGTTGTGCAGTCAGGTGCGGGCTCCGGGTCCCGACGCTCACAGCCGTCGCCTCGAGCG
>NW_006466202.1:0-248 GCF_000325575.1 Pteropus alecto | reverse complement strand
GTCGAATTTTGAACGTGATCAGGCAGACAGCTCAGCTGCTATGACTGTGTGTGTGCGTGTGTGCGTGCGTGCGTGTGTGAGGTCTCAGCAATCACCTGGCCGGGGTCGCCTGCCCAGACAGGTGCAGTCCTGGTCTTGCTGGCTCTCTCTGCGCCTTCAGCGCCTGCCAGTCTTGCTCTGATTAGAGCATCGCTGCATTTCCCCGCTCTTTGTATGTATTTTAATGTCTGCCCTTAGCCACTGCTTAT
>NW_006466201.1:0-248 GCF_000325575.1 Pteropus alecto | reverse complement strand
ACCTGAGAGTGACCCCAAAGCACCAGCCCTCCAACAGCAGGGCACAAGGGCGTTGCCTAGGAAGCAGGTTCAAAGGCAGACTCTCTGCCACGTTCCCAGAGCTTGTGATTCCCAAGCCTGGTATAAACACTGGGAATTTGCACGCTGAAAACCCCCTAGCAGACCTGGCCTGACCTTTACGGGGCCTTGGATGCGAGTATGAATAGAGGCAACATCCCATATTTCTACATAGTCACTGAAATTTAAGT
>NW_006466200.1:0-248 GCF_000325575.1 Pteropus alecto | reverse complement strand
TTACCTTACTGCTGACTGCATTCCCTATGCCGTGCGCCCCATCCCCGTGATCATCTCTCAACCACTAATTGGCACTTCTTTGACCTTTCACTGCTTTCTTCTAGTCTTATGGATTTTTAATAAATGGTATCGGGAATGCCTGGATAGTCATTTGGAAAGAAATCAAAGTAGATCCATACCTCACACCATAGATCAGAAAAAACTCCAAGCACATCAGAGATCTAAATGTGAAAAAAGAAACCATACTC
>NW_006466199.1:0-248 GCF_000325575.1 Pteropus alecto | reverse complement strand
GCTCTAACTCCATCCATTACTCTTCATCCGTCCTTCCATTCTGACTAGATGTACTTGCCACAGAGGGCTATTTCTCCATATAATGCTCTCTCTGCTCTCTTAAGACCACAAATAAAGAGGAATCTTGCGGAGGACATGAGCTGAGGCTAGCAATGCTGGATGTACTCTGCCTGAGGGGCTCCTATTTGCCATCATGGCCTGCTCCTCTCCCCACTTTCTGCCAACAGATAATTTATTCTTTCCCTTTT
>NW_006466198.1:0-248 GCF_000325575.1 Pteropus alecto | reverse complement strand
GAGGGAGCGGTGGGCGGGTGCGTGTGGACGCGCACAGTGCAGGCGGTTGGGCCGTGGGCCACGCGGGGGGTCCCCGCTCAGGGCTGCTGGCTGTGGGGTCGGAAGGAAGGAAGGGGGGCCTGTCTTGGGACAGCTGTGCAACCGCTGAGTGTCATGTGAGCAGTGCCCAGCTGGGGGCCGGCAAGGCCCCGGCCTGCTGCCCTGAGGGGCACGAGGCCAGGCTCCGCTCACACTGGGCTGCCCACACA
>NW_006466197.1:0-248 GCF_000325575.1 Pteropus alecto | reverse complement strand
ACACATCATTTTCAATATTTATATGATGACATTGCATGTGCCTAGTTAATGTGAAGTATTACACTCATCACTGTCAAATGTAACTTATCTCTCACTTGAGAATTATCACTCTATCTGGTATATCATTTCAAAATATGTTTGCACTGCCTTCGTATATGTGGGAGAATAGTTTTGAAAGGTTAAAGGGCTGAAAAATCTCTGACTAGAAACAGCGAGATCACATGTAGTTTGGCAAATGCAATAGAGAG
>NW_006466196.1:0-248 GCF_000325575.1 Pteropus alecto | reverse complement strand
CTGACTGTGTGCCACGGGGCGGGGGGGATCCCCCCATGGGAGGGGACAGCGTCAGGGAGACCCTGCGTGAGGCAGCCGTCCGCATCTCCCGGAGTGTGGCGGGCGTGCAGAACCCCAGGCCCCCACCACCTGAGCCAGCGTTGCAACCTGACCCACGCGGATGGTGGGGAGGCTCAGCTCTGTCCTCTCAACCTCCCTTAACCATGATTCCCAGGGGCACCGTCCTTCACACCTCCTCTGGGTTTTGT
>NW_006466195.1:0-248 GCF_000325575.1 Pteropus alecto | reverse complement strand
GGACAAGCTCTCTTTCCTCGCTCACGGCGGCCGAGTGTCCAGGTGCAGGGACAGGCTGACGATGGTGACACGGGCGTGCGGTTTCCTGAGTGGAGCATCTTCGCACCTCGAGTCTCCATCAGCCACTTACCAATGGCTCCAAAGTAACACTCCCCGAGGACTCCGCTAACATCACCTAAACGTCGTCTAAGGCTCTGCTGGGGAACATGACCTCCTCGCCCCTGCAGAAGCGCTGTGGAATTCAGCTT
>NW_006466194.1:0-247 GCF_000325575.1 Pteropus alecto | reverse complement strand
TCGTCGCAGCCAAATGCCCCTCCGAGCTGTCCCGCCCCTGCGTCTAGTGACAAAGGGGACTCTGACGTCCCTGCTACACGAGGAAGACACTTTTCGAGGAAATAACTCAGCTAATTTTTTATGTAATTTCATAAAGACGTTCTAGAAGCAGGTGATGACGCCCGCGTTTTGGTGTTCGCTGGTGTGTGACAGTGGGCGGGAGGCGACAGGTTCGTGCAGGTCCCGTGGGGCGGCTGTCACTCTGTCT
>NW_006466193.1:0-247 GCF_000325575.1 Pteropus alecto | reverse complement strand
CAGGGCACAAGACCTTGCCATGCCACATCTCACTCTGGACCTCAGTTTCCCCAGCTATGAGATGGGCCGAACCTCACACCATAAAGAATTTGTAGGGTTCCAAAGGAACTCTTCATAAGCAAAATACTGTTTGAACAACTACGGGGCAGTGGCAGCATTAATGTGACTTTCTTACCATCCCCTATGACCTAGACGCTTACTCTTTACTGTGAAAATGGTGGTCTTTTCAGGGAAAGTCCTGTAATCT
>NW_006466192.1:0-247 GCF_000325575.1 Pteropus alecto | reverse complement strand
TAGGTGGACGCTCAGTGTCTCCGGAGCCCATCCCGCACCTGGGCAGGGTCGTGTGTCTCTGCCCTCGTTTATCGACATCCCGAGCGCGTAGGGTTCCCGGTAGCGGGTGTCCTTGCCGGTGTGAGCGGGGAGGCTCCCTGAGTGGCGGGTGTGGGCCCTTCAGGCGCAGACCTTGGGCCCAGCTGACCCCTTTGGGGTCTCTTCCAGGTGTTTCTCCTGGGGTCTGGCCAAGGTGCGTTGCTGTGAG
>NW_006466191.1:0-247 GCF_000325575.1 Pteropus alecto | reverse complement strand
ACGTCCCAGCTCTGCTTCGTGACTGCGGACAGAGCCGGGGTGCTTCGGGGTTGTCCGTCACGTCGCATGGGGATCTGTCTGTCCAGTCCCGAGCTGGCTTCGTATTACTTTTGCTTCCCCTCGTTTATTTTGTGGACTTGGGGCTGATCGCACGGGAATGTCCGCATCCCCGCGCACCAAGCTCTTCCTGTTCCACAGACCACGCTGGGCACAAACTTTACCTTTGGGGTCTCCCTCTTCTGAATTC
>NW_006466190.1:0-247 GCF_000325575.1 Pteropus alecto | reverse complement strand
CGACTTTGTTGATCTTAGCTGCCATTTCTTATTCTTTTTATGTTTCTCTGTAGAGTCTTACTTAGAGAGGCTGAGGTGGGTTGAGGAGTTGTGTACTTTTGAGGGTATTAGAGCGTGGAGAGCGAGGTCGCACCCTGGTTGTTGGAATGCTCAATTTAGGATTCGGTGACTCCTCCCAAAGTTGGTGTCCCAGCAGGAGCCACATCCTGCCTCTCAGCACTGAGACTCCCATCATACCTGGGGATGG
>NW_006466189.1:0-247 GCF_000325575.1 Pteropus alecto | reverse complement strand
GTAGCTTGTCTTTGAGAAAGGGGGCCCACGGGCCACGTTACAACTGAGTGTTTAGCTCCGGTGTCAATCATAAAGTCAGTAGGTTGGCCCCTGACTATCATTTGGACTATAGGCTCCTGGAGGCCTAGCTGAATGGAGTTTGGTCTGGCCTAATGCTGGCAACACAGGCTTTTCTTCTTCAACTGACCTTGGAAGGGTACCAAGGCTTGGGTTAGGAGGACCTTACAGTTCTCCTCTAGGCAGACTC
>NW_006466188.1:0-247 GCF_000325575.1 Pteropus alecto | reverse complement strand
ATTGATTAATCCAAAAGAAAACATAAGCAAATTAAACAAAAAATTATGATGTTTTTAAATGTTAATACATCAACAATTACTGCTTAATGTAAATGGACTAAATACACTAATTCAAAAAGGGATTGTCAGCTTGAATCAAAAGAACCAACTATATGCTGCTTATAAGAGAAGACCTTGCATATAAAGAGACAGAAAAGGGTGGAAATAAAAAAGTGAAAAAATTGACCAAAGATACACCAAAGCCAGT
>NW_006466187.1:0-247 GCF_000325575.1 Pteropus alecto | reverse complement strand
AGGGTGATTCCTTCCTACAGGAGGGGGAGGTCAGATGCTGGGAAGCCAAACTGGATATGCAAGATGGCAACTAACTGCCCTCCTCATGCCATCTGCCTCCCAACGACAGCTGGGAGGGGGAGGGGCTTCACACGTTGCGTGTCTCATGGCCCACGTGCGTGAACTCGCCTTTGAGAAGACGGCACTGAGCTCAGGGACACATTAGACGGGACGAGCCACACCAAGTACCACAGGTTTGGAAGGAAAA
>NW_006466186.1:0-247 GCF_000325575.1 Pteropus alecto | reverse complement strand
TACAAGCAAATAATTGTCTATTATATTTCAATAAAACAAAAAAATTTTTTTAAGAAAAGAACCTTGCTTAGGCTTAGGGTGACATGACCAAGAAGTGAGTGTATGAATGTCATCTGGATGAAGATACTTAGAGGATTTATTCATGACTTCAAAGGATTTGCTAAGGATGAGGAGGCTATAATAATCAATAAGTCTGTAGTTGAGACAGCAAAAACTTTAACCTGGGTGTGGATGAGGATGACATTGA
>NW_006466185.1:0-247 GCF_000325575.1 Pteropus alecto | reverse complement strand
TCAGTCTCTCTGTTTTTCATGTACCCATTTCTGTACCCATTTCTCTCACTCAACTCAACCTATGTTTAATTTTGTCCCATCCCATCTTTTGGCTCTGACATAATATAGGCTCTACCCCTGGCGCCCACCAGGACAGGTGACCAGATACTTACCGACGTCACTAACTAATATCATCACTTGATCCAAAGATGCCATTGTCTTGGACATCAGGAAACCTGAGTTCTAGGCCCAGGTCCCTGGCCTCCTA
>NW_006466184.1:0-247 GCF_000325575.1 Pteropus alecto | reverse complement strand
CACAGCAGAATTTGATTTTGACTCCATTAAAGGCAAACAAAAAAATGACCGTTTTGGTTTTATAAGACAGACTTCCAGGGATGTATTTTACCAGTACTTTTTCAAACACACCGCTCTTTCTCTTGGTATAAGAAAACGAAAAGACTATTCCCATTTAGAACTCAAGAGATGGAGTGAACCTGTTATGTGGAAGCTTGAAATTGAAGCAAAAGTCATGAACGCTTTTACTAAACAGCCAAAGCAACAC
>NW_006466183.1:0-247 GCF_000325575.1 Pteropus alecto | reverse complement strand
ACCACCACCCCGAGCCAGACTCCGCTCCAGACCACGTGCCAGCCCCAGAACGGCCGAGTCATGGCGGCCACCGGGAATGTTCACATGGGAGACTCACAGACACAACCTCCCAGCCCCTCACCATGTGCAAAAAGGGAGGGACCATCCCCGCCAGGCCCTCGTGGGGCGCCCGCCACCTGCTCCTCTTCCGGGGGGTTCCATGTTGAGAAATAACGTCATCGCCCAACAGAGGAGCTCGTTCAGGATC
>NW_006466182.1:0-247 GCF_000325575.1 Pteropus alecto | reverse complement strand
CTGAGTTTTAAATATTGGCCTCAAATTCAAAAATTAAAAAAAACACAACACCGAGAGGAACTGACGTGACGGGTCTGTTGCTGGCATTTGCTCTCCTCCCGCCTCCCCCACCCGCGGGCGTCCGAGCTGCGGCCGCTTCGCCTAGGTGTCCGGTTCCACTAGTTGAACCCTGTCGCTGGCAGGAGAGCTGAGGTCTCCAAGAAGCGAGCCTCGGTCACCAGGGGAGGGCCACGTCTCTGCTGGCCAT
>NW_006466181.1:0-247 GCF_000325575.1 Pteropus alecto | reverse complement strand
ATAGATAGATAGATGATAGATAGATAGATGATAGTAGGTAGATAAATGGAGAAGGTGCACACATGTCTGGAAACGCAAAGACAAAGTTCTGAAGGAGACTTGCCAAATGATTATCAGAATTTACCTTTGGGACAGAAAATGAGAGGATGGTTAAGGCGAGGGGGACATTCATTTTTTACTATCATGTTTATATAATGCCTGAAACTCTTCTAAGGCCATCCTAATGCGTCATGTATATGATTGTAAA
>NW_006466180.1:0-247 GCF_000325575.1 Pteropus alecto | reverse complement strand
TGGGTAGCCTGGAAAGCCCGGCCATATAGAAGAGAGTGTGCCTGAATGAAGCATTTCCACATCAGATTGGGGGCGGCACACAGGCCTGTAGAAACAGCATCAGGAGAAAAGTTAGGAAACGGCAAAGTTCGAGGAGAGTCTGTCAGTCAGGGAGGGCTTCTGGAGCTCAGCAATGCTGTCTTTGTAGCCCAGACGTCTCTTTCTTATGAGTGAGGACAGTGTCCTGGCTGTGGTCCCATGCTTGCCT
>NW_006466179.1:0-247 GCF_000325575.1 Pteropus alecto | reverse complement strand
ATTTTTCTCGATATGTTTCCAAAGGAACAGTAATCAGTAAGATGGGATATGGTTACTCATGATGAGATCTCACACAATAGAAATCCCATCTGATCATCACACCTTCTGATTCTCCCAACCCCTTACTCCCAGCAGACCTGCTTGTGGCCACACACCATCACCCTGATTGTTTCCTAATCCATTTGTTTGTACTCCCCTGTCTCACCAGAGCACATTACAGCTCATGACCCCTCAGATGTTCCACCAT
>NW_006466178.1:0-247 GCF_000325575.1 Pteropus alecto | reverse complement strand
CTAAAAAAGGTTTGCTAATTATTAGTAGTAGCATTCGTAATAATGATGATAAATAACCATTCGTAATAATGATGATAAATAACATATTTAAATCTCATATATCTCGACCAAGCTGAATATTTTCAATTGAATTTTAATTCTTCCCAGATCACTCTGAAAGACTGTAAGCCAGGACTCTCAGAAAACAAACCACCATTGCTTTCCCTGTGTTGATAAATGACGAGGGAGTTGTGACAGCCTGCTTATT
>NW_006466177.1:0-247 GCF_000325575.1 Pteropus alecto | reverse complement strand
AAGAGTTCAAAAGAAGACGTGGGAGATGTGTTGTTCTAGCATAATATTCTGAATGATAATTTATTATGGCCATAAAATTATCTTTTACATTTTACTGTGTAAGAGTTACATTTGGTCATTATCAAGGCAGCATAGTACTTTTAAGAGAGACATTGGAAGCTAGTAGTATCCACAGATGGCATGGGGGATGATACAGAATCATAAGTAATGATATAACCAGCATTAAATAGGTGGTATTAGGGAACTT
>NW_006466176.1:0-247 GCF_000325575.1 Pteropus alecto | reverse complement strand
AACTGCAGTCTGGCTCGGCCGCTCGCTCTCTCTCTTTCTCTCTCTCTCCCCGCCCCCTTCCTCCTCCTCCAACATGGTAGCCTAGTCTCTTTACAAGATAATTCAGGCCTCCAGGAGGGAGTAAAGAGAAGCCAACAGCTTCTTAAGACCTAGGCCTTACTTTAGTTAATAGCATTTACGTGTGCAGACTTGTCTTTTCAGCATCTTGCTCCGAAATATGATCGGATTATCAAGGAGCACCAGGCAT
>NW_006466175.1:0-247 GCF_000325575.1 Pteropus alecto | reverse complement strand
TCAAGAAGATACTGCGATACTCTGAGGCAGTGTTATCCAGATTTTACGCAAGTAACAGAGAAGAAGTAGTGACATCTTCTTGAGAAGCACTCCTAAAAAGAAAAAGAAAACTCCACAGCCTGGTCTCCATCATGTCATCTGGAAAGAGACAGCATCTGGGCTGTTCACAAATTCTGCCGTGAGGAGCTGTGGCCCCCAGATGCTGAGCGGGGACTGCTTCTGGGGGTGCTCTTTTCATTTCATGGTC
>NW_006466174.1:0-247 GCF_000325575.1 Pteropus alecto | reverse complement strand
CAGTACAGGTTAGATTTAGGATTAATGTTAGGGTTTGTGTTAGGGTTATATTTAGGGTCAAGTTAGGTTTAGCTTAGAGTTAGGTGTATGCTTAGTGTTAGGGTTCGGGTTTGGTTTAAGAAGATTTAAAATAGGCTTAGGGTTATTGTTAGAGTTAGGGTTGGCTTTCGGTTTAAGGTTAGGTTTCCCATACGTGGTTAGAGTTAAGTTTGGTTTAGTGTTAGTGGTAGATTTAGGATTAGCTTTA
>NW_006466173.1:0-247 GCF_000325575.1 Pteropus alecto | reverse complement strand
GTATTCCTAACCCTAACACAAATCCTAACTCTTAAGTCTTACCCTAAACCTATTCCTAACCTTAACCCTATCCTAAACATAACCCTAACCTAACCATAAACTATACCTAACCCTAACCCTAACCTTGACACTAATCCTAACTCCAAACTCTCACCCTAACCCAAACCTAAACAATAACATTAAAGCAAGCCCTAACCCTAAACATATTACTCACCCTAAAACTAATCCAAACTCTAAAGTCTACACT
>NW_006466172.1:0-247 GCF_000325575.1 Pteropus alecto | reverse complement strand
AGTTGATGGGCTCGTCGGATCATTCTGCAGGCGGAGAGAGACATCATTGGCTCAGCCCTTCCACAACATCTGCAACAATGTACCATCGCCTGGGCAGCTTACGCCACGGAAATCTACTTCTCACAGCTCTGGAGGCTGGGCAGCCCAAGGTCGGGGTGTCAGCAGATTTGCTTCCTGGGGAGGGTCTGCTTCCTGGGTTGCAGGTGGGGCCACCCTCTTCCCGTGTCCTCACGTGGCTTTTTTTTTT
>NW_006466171.1:0-247 GCF_000325575.1 Pteropus alecto | reverse complement strand
AAAACTATCAAAAATCAATAGTAAAGAAAGAATTCTAAAGGTCACCAAGGAACAAAAGAGTATAATTTGCAAAGTAACCTCCATTCAGCTATTAGTGAATTTCTCAGCATAAACCCTACAGGCCAGCAGAGAGTGGAATAACATATTCAAGGCACTGAAAGCTGAAAACTGCCATCCAGAAATACTCTACCTGCCAAAGTTATTCATCAGGTTGAAGGAGAAATAAAGGCTTTTCCAGACAAACAAA
>NW_006466170.1:0-246 GCF_000325575.1 Pteropus alecto | reverse complement strand
ACAAGGAAGAGAAACGACGTGGAGCGATGTGACAACCACGCGGGCTAAGTGACACCCCGCGAAGCCAGGCCCAGATGCCGCCTGAGGGGACAGCAAGCGGGGCGGGGGGTGGGTGGGGGCAGCCTATGTGCTTTCAACACAGGCGGTGGGCTCGGAAACGAATGTTAAAATACTTCCTCCAATGAGGCGCCGAGAGCTATAATTTCACCCTTAAACTCTAGAAATCAGAATTTTTTTTTGTAGTCT
>NW_006466169.1:0-247 GCF_000325575.1 Pteropus alecto | reverse complement strand
CAAGACCAGTCACCTGCCTCTGAATGAATATGTGCTTAAGTTCAAAGCTTGAGGCCCCAGCTATATAGTCTTCTCCTTGGCCCTGACCGATTATTCCAGACTTTTGATCACCTCTATCCCAGTGAGCCGGACATGGCAGTACAGGATAAAAGAGAGAGCTCAGAGCACTGGACCATGTGCCATGGAGCGTTGTAGAGATGGAGCTGCCTCTATTCTCTTTCTTCCTACGCTGACCATCATGGACAAA
>NW_006466168.1:0-247 GCF_000325575.1 Pteropus alecto | reverse complement strand
CCAGTAAATGGAATACTAGCAAATGGCACATCAAAAGAATCATATACCATAAAGAAAGAAGATTCATCCTTGGGCTGCAAGTATGGTTCAACATATGCATATCAATAAATGTGATACAGCGCATTAACAAAATGAAGGACAAAAATCATGTGATCATCTTAATAGATGTATAAAAAGCACTTGGCAAAATTCAACACCCTTTGATGATAAAGGCTCTCAAAAATTGAGGTATAGAAGAAATTTACTT
>NW_006466167.1:0-247 GCF_000325575.1 Pteropus alecto | reverse complement strand
CACTAGGCAAAGTTATATAGCAGCCAGATGTCAATTAAGGTGACTTCACTTGCCTATCACCTAGGAATGTCTTTAGGACTACCCCATCACTGCCCCCAAATATAGCACAGACCTCTCCCTTCCCCAGCATTATAGCTCTCCATCTTCCTTGGCTGTAGCCCATACCCACTCCTTAGGGGTATGTAACCTCATTTCCTTGTGGCTAGCTGGTCTTTTAGGCTTGACCTGTCTTCTACCTCATAATGTG
>NW_006466166.1:0-247 GCF_000325575.1 Pteropus alecto | reverse complement strand
TGAATGTATTTTAATAATTTGATTTTTTGAGCCTTTCTACAAATCTGAAGATTTTCTCTGCAGACACAATTCTATTGCAGTGAAATACAAAGCAACATAAGGATACTGCATTCAACAGCAAATGTTGACATCTAAACATTATAGCATTTTCAGCAACTGAGCATTTTATTTATTCATTTATCGGGTAAATTTCCCTTAATTCTTTTGTCACTTCTAACAAATTGGAATTTATACCCATGGAAAAAAA
>NW_006466165.1:0-247 GCF_000325575.1 Pteropus alecto | reverse complement strand
GCATGAGAGTGACTGTCATAGAGGCTTGTGGACAAAGGTCATCATCCATCAGGAGATGTGGGCAAGGGAACTCCCGAGGTGATGGAGATTGGGGAAGGTGTCCGTGGACATTACATGTCTAGGTGAAGTTGTTCAGTAGCAATGTGGGGAGTCTGTGAGTCATAGATCTCCAAGGGGTGGTAGTGATTTAGGGTCTTACAACCACCAGGCTATATTTTATCAATGGCTAGCAGATGTTGGTCATAGT
>NW_006466164.1:0-247 GCF_000325575.1 Pteropus alecto | reverse complement strand
AAAAAAAAATGACTTAGAAAATATAAACTTGTGTTCCTGGCTCACTTCATATTTCTATAAATAGCGATGTGCAGCACATTCCATACATACCTCATTTAATCCCCAGTACGGTCCCCTGAGATAGGTGAGGTTTTGCTTGTATTTCCGTTTAATTCTTGCTTAGCATCCGTCCGCACCTCACTTTGCCACAGTTGGGCGTGAAGCCAGAGATCTTGCCACCTCCAGGCCCTTGCTCTGTGCACAGGTG
>NW_006466163.1:0-247 GCF_000325575.1 Pteropus alecto | reverse complement strand
AAGCCAGTCACAGAAAGACAAATACTGCATGATTCTACTTACATGAGGTACTTAGAGCAAATTCATAGAGACAGAAAGTAGAATAGTGGTTTCCAGGGGCTGTGGAGAGAGAGGAATGGAAAGTTATTGTTTAATGGTTTCAGAGTTTTTTGGGAGGAAGAAAAAGTTTTGGAAATGTATGATGGTGATGGTTGAACAATAAAGCGCATGTTCTTAATGCCACTGAACTATACACTTAAAATGGTTA
>NW_006466162.1:0-247 GCF_000325575.1 Pteropus alecto | reverse complement strand
GAAATGCTAACAATGTTTTTATATGAATATTTTCCGTTATCTATATTCCATAGTCTTTGGTCTATAAAATTTGTATACGTACTTTTAACAAAACAAGAAACTTACAATTTGGGAGAACATATAAAGGAATAAGAAAAAGAAAAACAGAAAAAAGAGATGAAGTGGGCAAAAGATTGTTTGCATTACTTTGAGACATCAATATTATCGCTGGCCTAAAATGATGAGTTTGTAAAAGCCTTGAGGTAAA
>NW_006466161.1:0-247 GCF_000325575.1 Pteropus alecto | reverse complement strand
CTTAAGAAAACTCGAGATAATACCAGGTGCCCAATATGTTTATTATCTCAACTGGGTCAAGTCTGAGAGGGAAAACCAGAGCCGTGGAGAGTCACGTTGGGGGTGTGGAACCATGAGCACCCCCCCCCACACACACACACCCACCTCTGTGCTCTTCCCACCTGGCCACCCCCTGACCCTTCCCTGAGGGGTGGGACCAGTGGGAAGGAACATGGCCCTCCTGGGCCTTCGAAGGACCTCGGTGACC
>NW_006466160.1:0-247 GCF_000325575.1 Pteropus alecto | reverse complement strand
AGGTTTTTAATTTACTCTCTGACTTTGTAAATGTTGAGTCTATCTTTTAATATCTTGGAATTAATTTACCTTGACCCTGTCTAAGTGTGGAATCGGAAACTTTTTCTGAAGCAGAGACAAGAAACTGGCCATGTGAGCCGTCACCCCACGCATAGGTTAATTTTGTGTCATCTTGGCTAGGCCACAGTACGCAGCTATTTGATTGAACATTATTCTAAATGTTTCTGTGAAGGTTTGTTTTTTTTTT
>NW_006466159.1:0-247 GCF_000325575.1 Pteropus alecto | reverse complement strand
AGAAGCCTGAGATCTGTACTATTAAGCTGTTTGGGCCAGTGTATCATAGTGAAAGTTACCACAAAAAAATTTGCTTGATGGTGGAATTTGCTAATAATCACATCAACACCTCACTGTCATTCCTTTAAGCTATCTTGAGAGGTGGAAATAGAGGGGCAAGAGGGTTTTCAGCCTTGGGGCTGGTGGCACTCATGGTCTCCCCAGCTTCTCTCACACCTTCCTCTTCCCACTTAGGCTCATTGCACCT
>NW_006466158.1:0-247 GCF_000325575.1 Pteropus alecto | reverse complement strand
GCCCATATACCGGGCCATAAAACAAGTCTCAAAAAATTTAAAATAATTGAATTCATACAAAGCGGGTTCTCAGACCACAGTGAAACGTAAGGAAAATTTTGGAAATCACAATGTGGAAATTAAATGACACACTATAAGTTACCGATGGATCAAAGAAGAAATAATAATAGAAATTTAGATGAATGAAAAGGATATATTGCAGAATTTATAGAATGCAGTTGAAAGCAGTGCTTACAGGGAAATTTAT
>NW_006466157.1:0-247 GCF_000325575.1 Pteropus alecto | reverse complement strand
GCCCTCTGTGGCCTGCAGGAGGACCAGCGAGAGGGAGGGGGTGGGGAGAAGCTGTGAGCTGAGTCAAGGGGAAGGCCACGTGGAGCCTATTTTCTTTTCACCAATAGAACATGTGGACCGTCTTCCCTTGAAAGCCTAACTGTATATCTCGTCTACCCCAACCGGCCCAGGTCTCAGAAACAGACATTTGCAGAGACTTCCCGCAGTAACCTGTTTTTAGAAATATCTGGATAAGTCTCTCTATTCA
>NW_006466156.1:0-247 GCF_000325575.1 Pteropus alecto | reverse complement strand
CTCATGAGATTATTGGAGATATATGAATAAACAAAATAAATTAAGAATCTTTGTGTTAACAGAACTTGCTATATAATAAGCAGATTCTTACAATATGGGAATTTTGGATAAAAAACAATATATTAAGATTTAAATAGCATGGTCGAAGAAGCCTTCAGTGAGAAGACATTGAGTAAAGACATGGAAACGATGAGATATAACTAATAAATACATTCAAAGCAACTTGGTTATAGTAAGTGAAAACCAT
>NW_006466155.1:0-247 GCF_000325575.1 Pteropus alecto | reverse complement strand
TAGGTTTAGGGTTATTGTTAGTGTAAAATTTAGGTATAGGTATAGGATTACGGATAGGATTGGATTTAGATTTAGGATCAGGATCTGGGTTAGGGTTAGTGTTAGCATTAGGATTAGAATTAGGGTTAGGATTAATTTTAGTAATTGGATTAGGATCAGGATTAGAGTTAGGGTTAGGGTTTAGGTTTAGTGGTAGTGTATGTTTAGATTTAGTGTTAAGGTAAGGGGTTAGGTTTAGAGTTAGGGT
>NW_006466154.1:0-247 GCF_000325575.1 Pteropus alecto | reverse complement strand
CTTATATCCTTGGTGTCCCGTCTCTCTGTTTGAGAATCCCGGCACACTACAGTGATGTGTGTTCAACAATGCTGCTTGCTATATTCGTTACAATCATCCAGCTGCTTTGACAAAGACCAAAATAACAGTGGTTTACACAATGAAGAAGTTTGGTTTCCTCTCTCTTGTTAAAGTTTGGACTGGTAGAAATGAGACGAGACTTCACTTGTAAGATCTTTTAGCAGGAAATGAAATGGGACATCTCTTG
>NW_006466153.1:0-247 GCF_000325575.1 Pteropus alecto | reverse complement strand
GCTGGTGAGAAAGGTATGCGCTGCTTTTTCTCTTTGGCCCCCAAAGCCGGGCAGCCTGAGGACACGCGGCTGTCATACTCCCTTCTCAGGATGCAAGTGAGTGTCCTGACAGCCCAGGGCGGCAGGGACCACCTGCCTCTGAGGAATGTCCCCACCGACTCCCAGGGCAAGGGCAGCCTTGGGTAGGGGCTGACGGCAGAGGTTTGTCATCAGCATAATCACCATGGCAACTTTGGCCATTGCTGCC
>NW_006466152.1:0-247 GCF_000325575.1 Pteropus alecto | reverse complement strand
CTCACTTTCGAGAGTGCACTAACCGATAAATACAGTTCATTACTTTTCAGCATAGTGTGACTCTATCCACTAGCAAATAATGGCCCACTGAGTGTTGCCCAACTCCATTATTCTCTCTTGAAAAGGAGCTGATAAGGTGGCTGGCTTGGGGGAGTGAAGGGTGTCGGTCTGTTTGTTTCCTCCCATCACTTACATGCAAGTCAAATAGGAGGTAAAGTTAAAAGCACACCCCTTCTCAGCCATGCAG
>NW_006466151.1:0-247 GCF_000325575.1 Pteropus alecto | reverse complement strand
CAAATATGCTTAGTTCAGAGGTTAGATCACTCTGACGAATTTTTTTTGAGGAAAAGGTCTTCACACTGTAAGCTTCTGTTTATAAACGTCGCCCGTACTCATCGTTTATATTGAGTGATATACAGATATTTTGAATGGGCTTCAGCCTTGATCTAAACAGCGACTTGAAACTGTAGTTTCTGAAGCAAAGCTGGAATCTCCAGCAACTACAAAGTGTGTAATACTACAAACATGGCAGTTTTCATTG
>NW_006466150.1:0-247 GCF_000325575.1 Pteropus alecto | reverse complement strand
CACACACACACACACACACACACACACGTTTGCTTCCATTGTTCGAACCTCTATGAGCACAAGCCCACCACTCTCCTTCTATGTTCAAATGTGATTATTTGAGCAGACTGAAAGGTGATGAGCTGCCCTTGGTAGGTGAAGACATACCACTGACATTCCGAATGGTGCGTGCGCTGGAGCTGTCTCCCCAGGACTAGGAAGGATTCACTTACGTTTCTCCATATTCTCATTTTGTCCCTAATGTGCG
>NW_006466149.1:0-247 GCF_000325575.1 Pteropus alecto | reverse complement strand
AAAGATTTTAATTAAAAATACTGCCATTTACAATAACAACAAGAAGCATGAGATACTTAGGAATGATCTGTCCACGGATGTGCAAGCCCTGTACATTGAATACTATAAAGCATTGTTTAACAAAATTAAAGGAGACCTAAATAAATACAGGGACATACTATCTTCATTGTTTGGAAGACTCTGTATTATTAAGATGTCTATTCTCCCCAAACTGATCTATAGATTCAATGCAATCCTAATAAAAATC
>NW_006466148.1:0-247 GCF_000325575.1 Pteropus alecto | reverse complement strand
GCTCCACGTGGTCCTTGGGCAACGCGCACAGCCACTGGGACCACGTCCGGCCTCCTTCAAGGCCGCGCGAGAATCCGCGATGTGCCAGGCGTTTGCGGGGCGGCCGCCCGCAGGGGCCGCCGTGCTTCCCGTGTCCCTTGCAGTCGTGGACGTCACGCCCTCTGTGCTTCACAGTCTTGCGGTGGTGCGAGCGTGACCTAGGTGAGGGTTCTGAGCGGGCTGCAGGCCAGGTGGGCACAGTCTCCTC
>NW_006466147.1:0-247 GCF_000325575.1 Pteropus alecto | reverse complement strand
TGCGGCTCGGGCCAGGCCCGGAGGCCGGCTCCGCAGCAATGCGAACGCACTGGGCCCCGCTGAGCCGCGCACTTAGAAACGCTTAGGCTGGCAAAGTTGACGCTCTGCGCTTCTGACTGCAGCGAAAAGAAAGATAGGAACGGGAACTCCCGACTCCCCCGTTGACGCTGCGACTTTGGGGCGCCCCTGACCCTCTCAGCTCCGTGTCCTTGCCTGGCTCAGATGTTTTAGTGACTGTGAGATTAAA
>NW_006466146.1:0-247 GCF_000325575.1 Pteropus alecto | reverse complement strand
CTTAGAGCCCTCTCCCTTCTCTGTGGGTGGGCGCATGTGCAGGACTTACCTCCTGGGTGGTTCCGAGGGGGAAACGACACGGGGGAGGTGCCCAGGAAAGGTCTACATCACCACAGGCGTCCCCTCCTCAGAAGGACCTTGCAAGGTGGGGTTTTCCTCCCAGCTCCCAGTGAAGCTGGGGGGCGGGGAGCCCCTCCAGGGCGCACAGGGCGAGGAGGCACCTGAGCTGAGATTTGGAGCCCAGGTC
>NW_006466145.1:0-247 GCF_000325575.1 Pteropus alecto | reverse complement strand
TCTGTTCTTTCATGTGGGACATGTTTCTTTGTTTCTCGTTTTGGCTGCCTACTTATGTTTATTTCTATGTATTAGGTAGGGTCGCTATGTTTCTCAGTCTTCTAGTGACCTTATATAGTAAGTGTCTTGTGGTGCCCGTGGCACAGTCTTCCCTGGATACCTGGGCCAGGTGCTCCAGAGATGTCCCTTGTATGTGTTGTGTGTGCCCTCTAGTTGTAGTTGAGCCTTGGTTGCTATTTGCATGTCA
>NW_006466144.1:0-247 GCF_000325575.1 Pteropus alecto | reverse complement strand
GTCAGAGCTCGTCGGCCGGATTCCTCAGCACGAAGTGACACTGGTCCGAGGCGGCGCTGTCAGTTGGACCACGAGCGCGGAACCTTTTTAATTATTTCAAATCAAGCCGCTTCCAAAAACGGCTTTCTGGGAATGCGGTCCTCGCCACCAGCTGGGCATTTCAGTGCTCCTGGCGGTGGGTTTCCAGCGATGGGGTGATCTACAGCTGATCACGCGCCCTCTCTTTGTGCTTCCTTAAAAAATGCAG
>NW_006466143.1:0-247 GCF_000325575.1 Pteropus alecto | reverse complement strand
TGGCTACTGCTAGTGCTGGGCTTGGAGCTGCTTAGGAAGACGAATGGGGCACACTAAGGACAGATGCTGCTTGTTTGGAGTATGTGAACCTCTGAGAGATTTTAGGAAAGTCTACAGCCGGAGCCAAGACAGGGCATTTCTATGAAAAGATGCCAGAAATAGCTTGGGTGGGCCTGCAAGTTGGATGGAGTGGAGTCTCAGGGAATTACTCAGGCAGGGCAATCCATGTTAGCCAGGTTGATGGAGA
>NW_006466142.1:0-247 GCF_000325575.1 Pteropus alecto | reverse complement strand
ACAGACAGACAGACATGTGAAACTGAAGAGGCTCAGGCACAGTGACACATACAGACTCACACAGAGGACACACACGACACACAATGAGATGTTGCTGGCGAGCTCCCAGGCCCCACGGACCTGAGTCAGATGGGGTGTTGGTGCTTTTGACACCTGCACCTATGTGCAAACACACATACACCCGTGCTCACCACCCCTACCCAGGCAGATGCACACACCCACAGACGATGTCACTCTGGCCTGTGGG
>NW_006466141.1:0-247 GCF_000325575.1 Pteropus alecto | reverse complement strand
GGGCGGGTGGCGGCCGGTCTGGCCCGCCTAGCGGGCTGGCTCCAGCCGCAGGCCTGGGGCTCAGTGTGGAGGGACATCTGCTGGGACTGGGGTCCGTTACCCATCGAGCATGAGCGGGGGAGGGCAGGTTCTCTGCCCCACTGGCCGTCGTGTCTCCGGGTCTCCCGTGACGGCTAGAATGCCCGCAGGCGTCTGTGCGTCCGTACGCGGATGCCGTGCAGGTAACAGAGAGAAGAGACGGGGTTAC
>NW_006466140.1:0-247 GCF_000325575.1 Pteropus alecto | reverse complement strand
AATGGACCACTCTAACGGGGGTGCTGTTAATGGGGGCGCTGCACATGTATGGGGATGGGGGGACATGGGGACTTTCTGTACCTTCTTTCTGTTCAACTTAGTTTTGAACCTAACACTGCTCTTTAAAAAAGTTTATTCATTTAAAAAATACATAAGTGACTTATTAGAAAAAAAAAATCTTCAAATTATTTGTTAATTAAAGTGGACTCTAAGGGAAACAGTTCTCTTCTTTCTCTGGCTTTTTATT
>NW_006466139.1:0-247 GCF_000325575.1 Pteropus alecto | reverse complement strand
GGCCTGCGGAGCCGGCAATCCCAGAGCGTGAGGACTGCACGCGGCCGCCTGGGGACCGCCGCCTCTGGGGACGCGGTCCGGAGCCCCCGGGACCGGCAGCCACCGCACCGTGCTCGGCAGCTCCCGCGAGCGTGCATGCTCAGCCAGAGACGTGGACGGTCTCACGAGGTCCCTTCCGAGCGTGTCGGGAACGAACGACCTGGACGACTGCTGAGTGCGAGTGTGAACGTTCCCGTCTCAGACCTGG
>NW_006466138.1:0-247 GCF_000325575.1 Pteropus alecto | reverse complement strand
AAAGGCGTGTGGCTCGTGGGTGCCGAGGGAGAAGGGTTTCCGGAAGGGCTGAGTGAGCAGCTTTTGAAAGGCAGTTAGAGGCCCTGGCAGGTAAGGGCCGAAACCACCTTCCACCTCTGGTCATCGCTCACTGCTCTCACCACCTGGTGGGGAGGACTGGGGGCCACGGTGGCCGGAAGCAGCAGGGAGCGGCAAGTGAGGATCCCTCTCCCTTGGCCACCGATGTGGCGTGCGGGTCATCTCCCGC
>NW_006466137.1:0-247 GCF_000325575.1 Pteropus alecto | reverse complement strand
ATGCAAGGTACTATGCAGTGGCATAGAGAATAGCACCTTTTGCTTTTGTCATCTTCAAATCTAAAATGTAATCTTATGGGAGTTGCTTTCTCTCATTAAACTATTAAATAATATTTCCCTCAATACCGTGGCTGAAAGAATGGACAATGAATGACAAATAAATGCTGGCAGCACTCCCTAGCTGTGGAGGTGAAAGTGGCCTGATCTCTCGGTGCAAAGAAACCAGTTGTTATATAAATTTTCATTA
>NW_006466136.1:0-247 GCF_000325575.1 Pteropus alecto | reverse complement strand
CAGTCCGTCCGGCCATTTACTCAGAGCCTGGGCTGTGCTATTGCTTGTGGCCTCCTCAGGTGGCCCGGTAGGGATGTGAGCGATTCCAATCCAGCGTGCTCAGGTCACACACCTGACACATAAAGTGCCGCAGGAACACAAGACACAACCTTGAGTTCCACCTTGGGATTGGGGAGGTTCTTGGGGATTCTTCAGAAGAGGGGACATTGCCCTGGCTCTTAAGAGGATGGGAGGGGGCCGGGTGACG
>NW_006466135.1:0-247 GCF_000325575.1 Pteropus alecto | reverse complement strand
AACCTCTTACTCTAACCCTAACCCTAAATATAACTTTAAACTAACTCAAAACATAACGCTAAACCTAACACTAACACTACCCCTAACCGTAACACTAACTCAAAGCCTAAAACCGACTATAACTCTAAACCCTAAACCTACCCCTACCCTAACCATAAACCAATCCCTAACTCTAAATTTTACATAACAATAAACCTAAACCTAACCCTAAAACTAATTTAACTCTAAAACTAACACTAACCCTAAA
>NW_006466134.1:0-247 GCF_000325575.1 Pteropus alecto | reverse complement strand
GGCAACGTTCATTCAAAACCTATGTTTTAGAGGCTCGAAAGCCAACAAGTCTCCATTTATCTTTTCTGTTTTGAAATTCTTTTAGTATAGTTTGGATTTCCAACTGGATCAAATTGTGGACTTGGTAAAATATATTTTTCCTTGGTTTCCTTCTCGTTTCCTTCCCTCAGTTGTATTTTAGGCCACTGGATAAACATTGGGAGACTGGCTGTCCTCTCTACCCTGGTATCTATCTTTTTCCCTCCCC
>NW_006466133.1:0-247 GCF_000325575.1 Pteropus alecto | reverse complement strand
CCCTTCTCATGTCTCCCACTATGGGGATACTTGACCCTTCCTACTTGCTCAGCCCCTGTGTCAGGCTTGGAACCTGTCTAGACCCAAGAAAAGAGAGAATTAGGAATTGCGAGAGTAGTCTTTAAGAAAAAGGTGGCAATTGAAGATTATAAATGCAAAAATTTTATGAGAAGAAACATCTGTAAGAAAAAAATCTGGGTAAGACAGGAAATCCTGGCAGAGCCATCAGACCACAAATACCTTCAGG
>NW_006466132.1:0-247 GCF_000325575.1 Pteropus alecto | reverse complement strand
GCGACCCCCGTCTGCTGTGCCGTGGACGCTGGTCGCCGCAGGGAGTTCCCCAGACCACACGCACCTTCACCCTCAGATTGTGCTTCACGAAAGGGACGAGGGCGGAGCAGCGTCATTGAAAATGCCCTCACGCGACCAGTAGGTTGAGTCTGGAATCTGCCGCTGGTCTGTGGAAGAGATGACGAGGAAAATGTTCCTGTCCTGGGGATTTTGTGTGTTTTCTGCCTCTTAGATCCTTCCCCTTATA
>NW_006466131.1:0-247 GCF_000325575.1 Pteropus alecto | reverse complement strand
CCTGTCCCCAAATCTCAGTGTCAGAGTCCCGCTTCTGCTCCCCTTCTGCACCCCCCCTTTATATTGATGCCTACTCCCCAGATCCCCTGTTTCCAAACTGCTCTGCCAAGGGAATACGTCACAACTTGTACATATTTAGAGCAGGACTCTCATCTACTAGAAAAAGGGTATATAATTGAAATCACGCACAGAAATGGGAGCAGAGGCTGTTTTGGTTGGGGAGGGATCGTTGTGGTATTCCATACTT
>NW_006466130.1:0-247 GCF_000325575.1 Pteropus alecto | reverse complement strand
GGAGAATGTCAGCATTTCTACCCACGTGACAGAGTGTTCAAAATGATGAGGGAAATGCAGACACCGGAAAATGTCCCCCAGCTTCCTTCCAACCCCATTGCATAAACCAGCCCAGGAGTAAGAACTGGAAACACTTTCCACTTGGGAGGGCAGTCCTCCTGTTTTTTTGTTACCCTCACGATCTTCATCCATCTGGCCTTCGTTTTTTTCCCCTTGTTCTTCCTTTATTTTTTTAAACAGTAAGCTC
>NW_006466129.1:0-247 GCF_000325575.1 Pteropus alecto | reverse complement strand
ATCCAGTTTATTCAGTACCCGGGAAGGAAAGCTGGAACGTCAGAGGGGTCAGCGTGAGGTCCCCAAGCCCAGCCCCAGGACATAGGGTGTGAGCTGAGGGGAACAACACACTGTGTACACAGCACAGAAGCTCAAGGGTTCTGGAAAAAGAGTATCAGCAATTAGGTTCCTGCTGCCACTTCTTAGCTGTGCAGATGTGTGCACATCGGTTGCCTAAGCCCTCTGTGACTAAGCAGGCCCGTCTTTA
>NW_006466128.1:0-247 GCF_000325575.1 Pteropus alecto | reverse complement strand
AGTTCAACCCGGGCCCCCAGATGTGGCTTCTCTAAACGCCCAGGTAGTCCTAAATCTCGTTAAATAATAACCAGCAGACTCAGGTCTTCAGGTATGGGTTTGTGAACTGCAAGGAGTTTGTCTGGGTACCTTGCGATCCCTAAAATGGCTCACTTCGGTCCCAGAGGGAAGGAGGGAATGAAGGAGAAAGAGCCCTCAGCTCCTGGGCAGGGTCTCTGGGGTGCGTAGAGCTCACGTTCCCAGCTCT
>NW_006466127.1:0-247 GCF_000325575.1 Pteropus alecto | reverse complement strand
GCCTACTTTTAGCTGGGCACATTTAGAGATAAGGGCATCTCCAATTTTGGAAGGACAGGTGCTTCTGATGCTTTTATAAAGGGGGTTGGAGCGTTCTGTGCCAGTACACTCCCAGTCGATCTCACCGCGGGTCTCTGTACCTTTCTCTAATGCCACTGCACATCTGGGTGGTGGCGGGTGAAGAGTGACGACATTATCTCAAACTCTTTTCTATCTTTCCCCCTTTATATACCTTAAAAAAAAAAAA
>NW_006466126.1:0-247 GCF_000325575.1 Pteropus alecto | reverse complement strand
ATAAGACTCAAATTACATGAGGACAGACTTGCCCTTTGGGTTAAGTTCTCCTATTTACAAGTTTTCAGAGGGACAGGTTTAGTGCTTTGCGTCCCAGTCTCGCTTCTACTTTTTGTTAGGAAAAGACAGAGCTTTTGCCCTGGGCCTGTGTCACTAATCCATATCCTCCAAGGGATGATAATGTAGCGCTCCCATTGTAGTGACAAGTGAAAATCGCTGAGAAAATTCACATCAACACTGAGAAGTC
>NW_006466125.1:0-247 GCF_000325575.1 Pteropus alecto | reverse complement strand
GGAGGTGTGGGTCTCGCAGCTCGGCTCTGCGTGGCAGTTAGCTGTGTGACTTTGGGGCACAGGGAAGTATAGGGGCTCTGGTGTTGGTGTGTGTGGTTCAAAGACTCTTCCAAAAGCTCCTTTGCTGACATTCTGAGTTGCCCCAGCTGAGGGTGGGTGGGTCACTCAGGAAGTTCTGAACCCTGTACCCTCAAATGCTCAAACAGCCCGTTCTCACTGCTGGAGGCAGTGGTGTGGCAGGTGAACC
>NW_006466124.1:0-247 GCF_000325575.1 Pteropus alecto | reverse complement strand
AGCACCACCACAGAGACCCTATGCCCCTGCCCCAGATCTTCCCGGTGCCTGTGGGGTCTTCTGAGCCTCCAGTGGCACCTCCTCGGCTATCCACACGTCCTCACATTGCCCTCTGCCGTGTCCCCTGCCCACACCTCCTCAGCACGGTTTCCGCCTGGCAGGAGGAGTTTTCTTTTTGCACAATAGACTGCTTCTTAGGGCCCATGATACTTTTAGGAGCCCTCAGAAATAACTGACCTTTTTTTTT
>NW_006466123.1:0-247 GCF_000325575.1 Pteropus alecto | reverse complement strand
TCTTACAGATATTCATCTATGTTTTTTTCATTGATATCTGTCGTTCTCTCTATGTATGTATGTATCTATCTGCTATATTTCTATCTTTTCATTCATTTTTCTTTTCACGTATTTATCTTTCTATTTTCTATTTATCTACCTTTTTATGTATCTCTCTGATTATGCATATATCATCTATTTTTCTATTTAAATGTGTAATATTATTTCTATGTATTTGTTTATTTATTCATCTATGTATCTACCGACT
>NW_006466122.1:0-247 GCF_000325575.1 Pteropus alecto | reverse complement strand
CCCCTCGCCCGCCTCCATCGATGGCAGACTTCCCGCTGCAGGCCTGGGAGAAGCGTGTGCTGTTTCAGGCCCCCTCTCTGGGGCATTTTGTCCCAGCAGCCTGAGCAGACCTGACAGCCCCAAGGCCTGGTCACCTCCCCTGGGAGGTGGGGAGCTCTCCCACGAGTTCTCCGGAAGATTCCAGTTTGGGGAACCAGCTCGCTCCCCGCCCCCCGCCTCCGTGCTCCATTCCTCCTCCCCTCTCCCA
>NW_006466121.1:0-247 GCF_000325575.1 Pteropus alecto | reverse complement strand
TTATTCACCCTTGACTCTAGCCCAGCTTTGGTGTGAGGAGTAGAACAAAGTAATTTTCTTATAACTTCCTGTCTTAAGAAGCGGCGAATGCCTCTCTCCAGGCAGGTCAGTTCTTCAACAATGACATCACACAAAGGCCTGAAACAATTTTGGAATGGAGAATTCTCAAGAGAACTTGGCAAGTTGTTAATATTTCATTTGCTGCAATCATGTGAAAGAAGATGGAGGACAGGATGTGATTTAATTA
>NW_006466120.1:0-247 GCF_000325575.1 Pteropus alecto | reverse complement strand
ACTTTGTGGACTTCACCTAAACCCTAGAGACATTTGTGTCAGGCCCGGGTCCCCTCTACTCTCATGTTGTCTCTTATTCCTGCTCCCCCATGATCCCCTCCCAGAACCCGGATAAAGGGCGACTGTGGCCTCTCTGGTGTCCCAGCATCCGGTGTTGCAGGTGAGGCCCTGTTCACCTCCCACCCTTATGCTACTTCTTCAGGGTCAGCTCCATGAGGCCGGGATGAGGTCGTCTAGCTCAGCCTGG
>NW_006466119.1:0-247 GCF_000325575.1 Pteropus alecto | reverse complement strand
AAACTAAAGTGAATCCTAACCCTAATTCTAACACTTAACCTAACAATAACCCTATTACTAAATTTTAATCTAACAATAACACTAATCCTAAACACTTGCCCTAAAAGTACCCCTAACCCTAAGTTTAACTGTAAAAGTAACTCTAAACCAAAGTCTAACACTAATACTATCCTAAACCATAACCCTAACCCTAACATATACAAAAGCCTAAATCTAACCTTAACTTAAAGCTAACCCTAACCCAAAC
>NW_006466118.1:0-247 GCF_000325575.1 Pteropus alecto | reverse complement strand
TATTGATATTCTCTTCTTTAGAACTTACTTTCCTCAAACACTGAGTATGCCTAGGTTCTCATTAAGTGATCATTGTGTGGAAAGTCTAAGTTTAAATCTCAATATTATAATTTGAAAATAATCAACTTTATAACAATTCACTATATATTGTTTAAGCTATTATTAACAAGTTAAAATAAATTTCTTCAGTGTATGTATTTAATTTTCCAGTTATAAGTATAGAGATTAAAACCATATGGCAATTGAT
>NW_006466117.1:0-247 GCF_000325575.1 Pteropus alecto | reverse complement strand
TATGATCCAGCTATTCCACTTCTGGGAAATTAGCCAAAAAATGCAAAAGCACTAATTTTAAAAGGCATATGCATTTATATGTTTATTGCAATATATTTACCAAGATGTAGAAACAACCTAAGTATCCTTCGACCAAACCAAGGGTAGAAGATGCTGTATATATACAATGAATATTACACAGCCATAAAAAAGATGAAATATTGCCCTTTGCAACAATACGGATGGGCCTTGAGGGTATTATGCTAAG
>NW_006466116.1:0-247 GCF_000325575.1 Pteropus alecto | reverse complement strand
AGGAGGCGAAGCTAGGGAGGCTGGCTTTGTTGGAGACTGCCACCTACCCTGGGCTTTGGAAATACAGAATAGGTGACGATGGAAAAGACCCCATAGGGAGGTAGTTGATGAATAACTCTGACCTGTTTCGTTCGCAACACTTCTGATACCAAATGTGTGGGTTTTTCTATACCAACACCAGTTCTCCAAACCTCCAGATGTCAACTAGGCGCCCTACAATTCAATTCAGTTTTGACACTAACTACCC
>NW_006466115.1:0-245 GCF_000325575.1 Pteropus alecto | reverse complement strand
CTTGTATTGCTGAATCAAAATGTGGACATGAAATTTATTTAACATTATTAAACAGATTAAGGACATTCTGAGTTTTTCTAGTTATGCAGCTATTGTCTAATTAACAACTAAAGATAATTAATGATGTTAATATTTATACTCTTCATTTATGTCACCAATTCCTACGTCATATTAATTGGCATTTGAGCCACAGGAAATATGTTTTGAATTGAACGCTGACACCATCATACTGTTGTAGGTTTTTT
>NW_006466114.1:0-247 GCF_000325575.1 Pteropus alecto | reverse complement strand
ACATATTTGTAAATATTTAACGAGAGGGAGCAGCCCCGTCCCCCGTCGTGGGCCGGCACGCTGGGTGCTGCTGTCCACTCTCCTTTCCCCTGCCTGGAGCATGTCCAGTGTCCTGGGCCCAGTCCGGCTGCCGGCTGCGGCCCGGCGCGGGGACGGCCAGTGTCTGCAGGCATTCTGCCGCTGTCCCGCCGTCACAGAGCATGGCGTGGGGTCCTCCCAGGAGTCCCTTGAACTCCCCATCTTTTGG
>NW_006466113.1:0-247 GCF_000325575.1 Pteropus alecto | reverse complement strand
TCGAACTTGTTGCCCATCAGTGCAGTGGGCTGTTCAGTTCAGTTCCACTGAACGCAGGTAAGGGATCTATCCTCATCTTTATGCCATCCCCTGCATGATGCTGAGGTTCTCAGGAACCTCACAAACTGCTGGGGAAAAAGGTTTCAGTGCATCAGGATTACTTCTGTGCATGTTCTCAGTATTTTTTCGAGATTGTGCTCATTTTTATTTGACATTAAGGGGCGTTCTTCCAAGGTCATACCTTCTC
>NW_006466112.1:0-247 GCF_000325575.1 Pteropus alecto | reverse complement strand
GGGTGGACCCAGAACCGGGCGTGGGACGCGGGCTGCTCTGGAATCCGCTGGGTATTTGCGGGAAGAAAAGCTTGCCTGGGATCGAAGACCGTCGAAGCGGCCGCTCGAGACAGTGGATCTTTGACCTGCAGTTGAACTTCAGAAAGGTGCGTCCGGACGTCCTGCGGGCGCGGTGTGAGTCCCCGTGTGGGGGCAGAAATTCGGGGCACGGTGGGGAGCGGCATGCGGTGTCTGTCATCCGGCTGAA
>NW_006466111.1:0-247 GCF_000325575.1 Pteropus alecto | reverse complement strand
ATTTTTATTTCCAACTAGTTATTGATATAAAAAAAGCACTTTTGTTTCGTATGTTTATTTCATATCTATCCATTTTACCAAAATTCTTTTGGTACCTGTCATAGTATTTAATTAAAAATTTGGGGGTTCTGTTGTTATTATACGATGTAATCATATAATAAAATAATTTTCTTCTTTTTATTCTTTATGTCATACATTGTATTTTCTTGTCGTATTATATTAGTCTCAAAAATCATGTTAAATAATA
>NW_006466110.1:0-247 GCF_000325575.1 Pteropus alecto | reverse complement strand
AGGGAGGTGGGTGTTGCAGGTACAGCGTCTGGGGCGGAAGGACACAGTCCCGGCCCAGGTGGGCGCGTCTCTGCAGAGCTCCCCTGGTGCAGACGGTGGGGCTGGGGGACAGGGTGGAGTGACATGAAGAAGCATCTAACTTCCTTATCCCATCTGTCCAAGACCATCTCAGTTCTTCCCAGCAACGTTATGCGGCGTAACAGACTCTAGTCCGTTATGGTAAGCCACTGAGAGCGAAGATTTGATT
>NW_006466109.1:0-247 GCF_000325575.1 Pteropus alecto | reverse complement strand
AATACTGTGGCGCTTATGCGGTTGGAAAGAGGCCCCGAGCTCTCCCTGCAAACCCCAGCTCTGAAATTTTTATTTCGTTTTGTTGTTGTTTCTTGCCGTTTTTTGTTCTTGATCTTCCCTCCTTCACCAAGCTTCTCATTCTTTCCTTTCCTTCCTCTTTATATTTTATCTTCCTTCTCTCTCACTTTTTCTTTCTATTCCTATGTCATTCTTTCTTCCCTTAAATTGTTTTTCTCCCTCGCTTCGA
>NW_006466108.1:0-247 GCF_000325575.1 Pteropus alecto | reverse complement strand
CTTTAGCTTTTCCTTGTCTGGAAAGCACTTTATCTATTCCTAAATTTTAAATGCTAGTCTTGCTGGGTAGAGTAGTCTTGGTTACAGGTCCTTGTTTTTTGTCACTGAATTTTTTGTGACAATCTCTTCTGGCCTGCAAAGTTCCTGTTGAGAAATTAGCTGGTTTTATCAGGGATTTATTGTAGGTAACTAATTGCCTTTCTCTTACTTCTTTTTAAGATTCTTTCTTTGTCTTTAACCTTTGGGA
>NW_006466107.1:0-247 GCF_000325575.1 Pteropus alecto | reverse complement strand
CCGCTCTTGAAAATGTAGAGGCTGCCAACAAATCAGTCTTGTTAAAACTCACCAGTCGGATCCCGTTCTGGGCTTCCTGACTCTGTGCTAACTGGGAAGACTTGGTTATTATTCTGAAGTCAAATCTCTAGAAGTTGGCCATCAACAAATAAGCAATCATGATAGAATTCACTCCCTGACCTCCCTAGGAAGAGTGAGTCACTTCCTTTTATTTTCCCACAGTGCTTTAAGGCATCTCTCTTGGCAT
>NW_006466106.1:0-247 GCF_000325575.1 Pteropus alecto | reverse complement strand
AGAGAAAGGTTAAGTAACCTAAGGTCGCATGGCTAGTAAAAGTGGTGGCAGGTTTCAAACAGCCTTTCTGCCTCCACAGTTCATGCTTTTAACCACCATGTGTTGCTGCTGCCTGTATGTAGTTGGTAGGACAAGTATTTTTGAGTTTTGTTGCAAAGAACACAGAAAGGGTAGAGAATGAGATCAAAATAGGTTTTTGGGGTTGTTTTTTTCCCCCATATGGGAGAAATAATAGAATGAGTCATTA
>NW_006466105.1:0-247 GCF_000325575.1 Pteropus alecto | reverse complement strand
GCGAGGCAGGGGACGGCGTCCGCGTCCAGGCTGACACCTCGGTCCCCGCGCCGCGCCCTGCTGCCTAACACGCTTCTAGTTTCCAAGGGTCACTATTCGTGGGCTCAGACGGGCTTGACGCATGTCCGTCTTTATCGTCCACCCAGCGGTCCCACTGGCAGGACCCCAAGAAGCCATCCCTTCCCTGCCGCCTGGAATAGCAAGTCATCGCAAGTTTATCCGGCACATTCCATGCCCTGGACCTGCG
>NW_006466104.1:0-247 GCF_000325575.1 Pteropus alecto | reverse complement strand
AGGATTGTCATGGTTTTTAGATAATCTGACTCCTTTATCATCATGAAATGACTTCCTTTTTCTCTCATATTTTTTGCTGTAACATTTTCTTTGATGTTAGTACAGCCACTCCACCTTTCTTTTGACTAGTGTTATCATGATATATCTTTTTTTCATCCATTTAATTTAAACCTATTTGTATCTTAATATTTAAATCACCTTTCTTGTTGGCAGCATTTAGTTGGGTCCTGCTTTTTTTTTTTTTTTT
>NW_006466103.1:0-247 GCF_000325575.1 Pteropus alecto | reverse complement strand
GCCTGGGTCCCAGCACGTGCGGCCTGACCTGGACTCCGTCCCCCTGGAGGGACCCCGAACTCCGGCCCATCTGGCCACTGCCCTTCCCAGCCACATCCCCGACAGCTCATTTAGACTCTCGGGACAGGTGCTCATGGGAATCCCCTCGCTCGGCCCGGCCCCTCGCACAGGCGTCGGCGTCAGCCCGGAGGCCGGAAAGCGAACGCCTCCCCAGCTCCCCCGCGTCCTCCCGCAGCTTCGAACCCAG
>NW_006466102.1:0-247 GCF_000325575.1 Pteropus alecto | reverse complement strand
ATCCTGCCCCAGCGGGGGGCGGGGAGGGTGGGCTAAGGAGACTCCGAACTCCCCTCCCGCCGTCATTCACCTCTAATTAAACTGCCGGCTTTGCGGAGTCTTTCTCCATTCCTTGATCACCATTCGATACCAGAAATGAGGAAAAGGACGGCTCCTTGCGCGCACACTCCACGGCAGCTCTGCCCAAGACAACCTGGACTGGCACCCCCGGCGTGTGCGGATGACCCCACCTAGCTGGATGCTCAGC
>NW_006466101.1:0-247 GCF_000325575.1 Pteropus alecto | reverse complement strand
TCCTGTATGCTTCGTACAACGGCCTTTCAAGGCGAGAGAAGTGTCTTCTGGGAGCCCTTTGCGAGACAGTTGTGGCTGGTGATATTTTGGGCAAGTGCTCCCCACATTGCAAATGGAACCTTGCGTTTTGGTGAACTGAGAGATGGTCTAGAGGACAGACTTTGAGAATTCAGCTTCACTGTTTGCCCCACTTGCCCGTGAAGGAGTATCTGAAGCTTCCCTCAACAGAAACGGGCCTTTGTCTCCT
>NW_006466100.1:0-247 GCF_000325575.1 Pteropus alecto | reverse complement strand
ATAATGATGGATACATGTCATTATACATTTGTCCATGCCCATAGAATGTGTATCAAGAGTGAATCCTAAGGTAAACTATGTACTTTGGATGATTATGATGTGTCAGTGTAGCTTCATAAATTGCAACGTATGTACCATTCCAGTGGGGGATGTTCATAATAGGGGAGGCTACGCATAAACCGGGCAGATAGTATATGGGAAATCTTGGTACTTTCCTCTCAATTTTACTGTGAACCTGAAATTGCTT
>NW_006466099.1:0-247 GCF_000325575.1 Pteropus alecto | reverse complement strand
TTTTTTTTTTTTAACGACACCTGTTAACTGTCAATATGATCCGTTTTAAATCAAAAGACTATTTCATATTTTCATAAGCCTATTTTTTCCCCCAGCACACTGCATGACTTGGAAGATCCATACCATGACATTTCTGAGAAGAATTAAATTCTACTTTTTCTTACTTAGTCATTTTTAGTCTCCTTGTGATTCATGGAAATATTATGTAAGAAATTTGTAAGATAAAATCAGAGGAATCTCAACAATA
>NW_006466098.1:0-247 GCF_000325575.1 Pteropus alecto | reverse complement strand
TTGTCATTCATTGTAGACTTACGTTCTGGAGGCAGAGCATTCGCCTGGTGTCCAGGTGAATAGTTGATAGCCTTGGGTTCTGTCTTAGGTAGTGTTCCCAAGAAACAGACCTCAAGATGGGCATGCTGTGGAAGTGATTGATTAGGGCGCGCTCTCAGGAGGGGGGAGTGAGGGAAGCGGGAGGGGAAGGGGAGGGGGCGTGGTCTCAGCTGAGTCTAGCTTCAGCTTGACCCCGTGGGGCAGGTGG
>NW_006466097.1:0-247 GCF_000325575.1 Pteropus alecto | reverse complement strand
AGGTCTTATTACTGAGTACCTGGCAGCGGGCCCAGTGATTGGGCTGTACAGGTGAACACCTGTGAGGGTGTGGAGAAGAGGGTGTGCACAGGAGTCGGCCTGCGGCCATGCAAGAGTAGTGTGAGAAGAGCGAGGCCGTTGCCGTGAGCACCGAGCAGAGAACCGTTCATTCTGACCAGGAGGACAGGGACAGGCTCCACAGATGGGGAAATGTTTAAAGAGAAAATAATGAAAAGCGGAGAAGGAG
>NW_006466096.1:0-247 GCF_000325575.1 Pteropus alecto | reverse complement strand
CATCCCAGAACTTTGCGCCGAGTCCCGCTGCCCGCTGCCCGCTGCCCGCTGCCCGCGGCACGGGGCCGGGATGCGGGAGTGGTTCCACGGTGAGTTTCTGCTGCGGGCATGGGGCGTGGCCCCTACAGCCACCTCACCGAGGAGTGTGGACCGCTTCACTGCCAGTGGGGCTTCTGGCCGGCCACCGATGGAGTCAGGGGGATGTGTTAAATGCCAGTGAACCCCAAGCCCCTTTTCGATCTGCCGT
>NW_006466095.1:0-247 GCF_000325575.1 Pteropus alecto | reverse complement strand
GATGTGGTAGCTGTAAAGCATTGGGGTGCAACTACCACTGGGCAAAGCAGAGGGGCAGAGACAGCAATAGGGTCTGGGTGGCAGGGGGACAGAGAAGGAGGGCAAAGCGTCACAACATTCCATAGCCTGCCAGCACCAAAGAATTCCACAGATATGGGAACCCACCCACTTCATTCCTCTTTGTCCCACCCAGCAAAAAAAATCCTCTTGGAAGATTGTGAAAGGGCTGATAAAAACTTTCCAGCCT
>NW_006466094.1:0-247 GCF_000325575.1 Pteropus alecto | reverse complement strand
TTACGCTAAACTAAAGCAAATCCTAACCCAAATTCTAACCATAATGCTAACACTATGAAAAACCTCAACCTAATCCTAAAACTAAAGCTATTTCTAACTTTAATTCTAACCATATGCCTAATTATACACTAATGATAATCCTAACATTAAGTGCTTATCTCAACCCTAACCCTAAACCTAAGGCCAACCCTAAAACTAACACTTACACTAAATCTAACCCTACTCCTAACCTAAACTTAACCCTAAA
>NW_006466093.1:0-247 GCF_000325575.1 Pteropus alecto | reverse complement strand
AGCTCCAGGCTTACTTCCTACAGACTTAGCAACCTTAGCAGAAAAACTGGTACTTAGTTTCTCCAAAACCTCCCCTCCCCCGAAGTCCTAGGATTGGCTCTCATCAGCCTAATTCAGATCACATTTTCATCCCTAAACCCATCCTAGTGACTGGCAGACATGAGTCACTAGCTCATACCGGCAGGCAGGGATGGAGTAGCCACTGAATGCTCACTTATTGTTTACAATTTGTCTCTGTTTTGAAAGC
>NW_006466092.1:0-247 GCF_000325575.1 Pteropus alecto | reverse complement strand
ACAAGTGTTCTTAAAAGTGGAAGCAAGTAGCAGAAGAGAAGAGTAAGATGGATATGTGACTACGGAAGAATGATCAGGTAAAAGGCGACTTTGCTAGCTTGGAAGATGAAAAGATTGAGCTACGAAAAAAATGTAAGAGGCCCTAGATGCTGGAAAACACAAGGAAGTACATTCTCTTCTAGAGCTTCCAGAAGGAACGCAGTACACCCAACACCTTGATTTTAACCCAATGAAACCCTACAGAACT
>NW_006466091.1:0-247 GCF_000325575.1 Pteropus alecto | reverse complement strand
GTGACCTTGTTAAAACAGAATTCTGGTCTTCAAACAGTTTGGCTGTGTATGAGAGAGAATACACGTGTAGGTGAGAAATGACTGCTGTTTTAGATGGAAGAAGCAGGCAGCACAGGGTCTAGTCCCTACACTAGACCCTGGTCCTGGTGTAGGACATTTCAGAGGGAAAGCTAGGCGTCTCCGTTTTGCTCTTCATTTGATAGCTGCATTTTGAATGTTCGTAACACACAAAGCACTGCGTTAGCCA
>NW_006466090.1:0-247 GCF_000325575.1 Pteropus alecto | reverse complement strand
GGGCCTACGAGGCACGCGTGGACTGTTAATATATATTTTTCAGTCGGGTGTTGTTTATATTACACCAGTCAACTTACTGCGAGAGAAGTGGGTGACATTGTGGCGAAATTCCATTTGTTTTGGACAGGGTGTGGCAACAGAAAAGTCGAACTGTCAGTATCTTAGTTTTTCCATCTGTAAAACAGAATATTTTATCTTAATTTGGTGAAACCAACATCGCTTAAGAAAATGGTGATGCTTTTGGAAA
>NW_006466089.1:0-247 GCF_000325575.1 Pteropus alecto | reverse complement strand
ACGGGACAGATTTAATTAAGCGTGTGTGTGCGCATGTGAGTGCATGCGCGCGCGTGTGTGTGCATGCGTGTGTGCGCCTGCGTGCGTGCCTGCACGTGTGTGCATGTGTGCATGTGTGCGCACATGCATGTGTGCGTGCGTGCATTGCGCATGAGTGTGCACGTGCGTGCGTGTGCCTGTGTGTGCGTGTGTGCGTGCATGTGCGCGTGCACGTGTGTGTCGTGGAAGGAGGGGTAGCATCCCCCCT
>NW_006466088.1:0-247 GCF_000325575.1 Pteropus alecto | reverse complement strand
CTAAAGGTCCTCGCCACGTGGCCGCCAGCTTCCCCTGGAGTCGAGGATGAGAAAGGAGCAGATGACATGTGTCCCTTCTGCCATGCGGCATTTGTTCCGAGGGGTCAGCAAGGGCAACCGCGCTCGGGGTCGGCGACTCCCCCTTGAGAGGAGGGGTTCAAAAGGCCACAGGTGTGTTTTCGGACCACCTCTTGAGGTTTGGGGGAGGATCATGACCGCTGAATCTTGGACACGTTTTGTGTAAACT
>NW_006466087.1:0-247 GCF_000325575.1 Pteropus alecto | reverse complement strand
TGAAGGTTTCCAATTCAGTGTCATTAAGTATTCACGTAGTTGGCAAATGTCTTCATTTATTATGTTTCAGAACATTTTCATTACCTGAATATAAACACCTTACATATTAAACACTCGTTTCTCATTTCTTTCTTGCATATAGCTTCTTGCATCCAATAACCTGATTTCTCTCTCTCTCTCTCCCTCTCTCCGCAGGTACCTATTTTGTATATCTTATACAAAGGCAATCAGGTAATAAGTCACCCTT
>NW_006466086.1:0-247 GCF_000325575.1 Pteropus alecto | reverse complement strand
TTCTACAATGGATAGATCATCCAAACAGAAAACAATACAAACATTGGACTTAATTCATACTTTACACCAAAAATACCTAATAGATATACACAAAATATTTCATACAATAGCAGGAAAATTCCTTTCCAGTGCACATGGAACATTCTCCAAAATAGGTTATATGTTAGGTCACAAAACAATTCTTAGCAAATTTAAAAAGATTGAAATAATAACAAGTGTCTTTTCTGACCACAATGGTATGAAACTA
>NW_006466085.1:0-247 GCF_000325575.1 Pteropus alecto | reverse complement strand
TGTGGGGTATCGCACCGTGGCCGAACCATCGAGGCCAGCACACAGTAGGACCACATGGTGGAAATGACAAACCAGGGAGGCCTTCGCCGGACGGCCTGAGCGGCCCGCCGCTGGACAAGGACACCCACGAGTCGGGACGGCCGTGCTCCCCGAGTCACGCGGGGCTCGTGCAGCAGGCCCTTCCTGCTGCAGGCGGCCGAGAGAGCTGCCTGATGAAGGGGAGGGGGGAAACACAGAACGCCTCCTT
>NW_006466084.1:0-247 GCF_000325575.1 Pteropus alecto | reverse complement strand
GAAGCATGCTAGACAGAGGCTTACTGCAGCTGCAGGTTTCAGAAATCAACAAGAGAGTGAACACATTGCTCCCTGAGACTGAACCTCAGCTCTTAAGCTTCTGCCGAGGAGCCACGCCTCTCCAGCTGAGCCCCGTGTCACAGCAACCAGCTCTATTACCTCCAGCGCACTGACTGTGTGGCCTGGTCTAGGACCCCTAATTTCCCGGAATCTCTCCATTGTGGGCTTTAGCCAAACTTCTGGGGTC
>NW_006466083.1:0-247 GCF_000325575.1 Pteropus alecto | reverse complement strand
TCCTTCTTCTAGAATGTCTGCTGCTTTAACCAACATCACCTATCAAAATAGATCTCCATTTCTATTCCCGGTATATGCTTCGAAGAATAAATGGAAGTAACACAGTTACTTCTGTGTTACTTCACTGAAGTTTAACTTCAGTGAAGTAAACTTCACTGAAGTCTAATTAAACTGGGCTTTAACGGAGGTATCATGCATGTATGTAGGCTGCTCTTGGACCAGTCACTGACCTTCCTAAGCCACAGGC
>NW_006466082.1:0-247 GCF_000325575.1 Pteropus alecto | reverse complement strand
GGAGAAAATAACGCAGAGGAACTGGTGCCTGACTGCGCGCACTAGAGTCCCGCCTCGCCTTCTCGACCTGGGCGCCGCCTTCCGCATGTAGCAGACGTCATCGCTCACATCAGGGCACAAGGTCGCCACCGCCGATTCACGGTCGCCGCTTCAGCTGGGCCCCGACGCTGCAGGATCTGATGTTTCTCCGACCACCTTGGCCTCGCCCCGTGCACAGGTTTCGCTCCCCTCTCTCCGCCGGAGTCCC
>NW_006466081.1:0-247 GCF_000325575.1 Pteropus alecto | reverse complement strand
AGCCCTGACCTGGTCTCCTCCAGCCTTGACCGGGCAGCAGGCCCTTGTATCTCCCGGGTCCCTGCCAGAGGGGCGTACAGTCCTCCTGGGGTGGGTGTGCCCATTCAGGGAACGGGACATCTTCACCGAGGAGCGCCCTCACCACCGGCATTCGATTTTAACGTTGTTAGACGTTTCGCTGTTAGACGTTTCGAGATTTGTCCCAGTAAATGTTCCCCTATTGCCCTTCTTTCACACGCCTTTTTAT
>NW_006466080.1:0-247 GCF_000325575.1 Pteropus alecto | reverse complement strand
AAGCAGAGGCCCCTTCTGCCCCGCCCTCCTCCCTGGGAGGGGCTCGTCCGCCACGGCCACCTCAGGGCCGGCGCTGGAGATGGGCAGATGAGGGACAGCAGGACGTCCAGGCCGTCAAGCAAACAGCCACCTGTACAGAACAGTCGCATGTACGGACGGCCCCGCCCATGATGGGAGGAGGCCGTGTGAGGCCGCGGACATGCAGTGCACCCCAGTGCTCTTCCCGCCAGCCCGCAGAGGAAGGGGA
>NW_006466079.1:0-247 GCF_000325575.1 Pteropus alecto | reverse complement strand
TGGGGGGAGCCGGCCCTCTCAGAGCGTTTGCTCTCCTCGTGCAGTTTCGTGAGTCACGGACCCCTCCATTTGCCAGCGGGACCCTCCCCCGCGGCGCCCCTGCCCACCCTGTGCCCAAGCGTGAGGGTGGCCGCGCCTGGACCTGGCTGCAGAGAGCACCCTGGGACCATGCCCCAAACTCAGCATGCTCCGAGGCTCTGGCCTGCGGCCTGGGGGGTCACACTGAGACACCTGCCAGCTGGCTCTG
>NW_006466078.1:0-247 GCF_000325575.1 Pteropus alecto | reverse complement strand
AGCCCAGCTGTCCCGTCATTTGTTAATCCCAGTGCATTTGGGTTCTGTTCTTAGGTGTTGAGATAGTAATTTACTGTTGTTTGCATTTATTTAGATCTTATCTAGTACTTGCTATGTGCCAGGCACCGCTCCAGAGGTTGTACCAATATTAATCAATTTCATCTTTATAACAAGGGTCCTGTTGTCACACCCATTTTAGATGTGGAAAAAGCGAGGCACGGGGAGGTTAAATAACTTGTTCGAGATC
>NW_006466077.1:0-247 GCF_000325575.1 Pteropus alecto | reverse complement strand
GAATTAGAGAAATAAGTAATACCACCCAGTGATAGACACTATGGCTGGTACCCACAGATAATAATGGTGGAACATTTTGTCTCCTCGTTTTGATGGAGGGTGAAAGCATCTTTGTTTTTATGAAGGATACTTACATCTTGTAGAGAAGTATAGAGTTGCGATTGTTGTATGGGAGTAGAAGTATCTATAGAAGGGTGTGTGTCAAAGTTCAATAGCCAAAGAGGGAGACTGTGTTGGTCACTAAATG
>NW_006466076.1:0-247 GCF_000325575.1 Pteropus alecto | reverse complement strand
AATTCCCACATTAATTTTAGCCATCTGCTGGAGAACTCTGCTCTTTTTTCGCAAGACCTAGAGATTCTGAAGAATTTCTCCAACACGCACGCACCTCTTTTTTTTGTTTTTTTAAGTAGGAGACACAGGTGCTTGCGCCCATAATGGCTTATCTAGATCATGACCAGCACTAATTTGAGGCTGCTTCAAAGAGTACATTCTTTCTAATATCGATAAAATAGTAAGCATTACATACTCCGTTTGTTGC
>NW_006466075.1:0-247 GCF_000325575.1 Pteropus alecto | reverse complement strand
GTAGCTGCTCAATGAAGGGATTAATCCATGATTGCATCTCCTGCAGGGGGCGGGGCTTAGGGTGGGTTCAGGGAGGGTGGGTCCCGACACCCTTAGGGTGTGCCAGGTGGGTTCAGCCTGGGGGTGGTATTTAAGCCCCAGGCCTTGCAGGCAGAGACACAAAGCCCCAGGCCTTGCAGGCAGAGCAGGAGTGAGGATGCAGGACCCCGGGCCCGCTATGGGTGAGTCTGGGCCGACCCTCAGGGGC
>NW_006466074.1:0-247 GCF_000325575.1 Pteropus alecto | reverse complement strand
TGCCAGCATAATCCACCCAGTAGCTCAAGCAAAACTACTAGCAGTCATTCCCAGCTTTCGTATTTCTCTCAACCCCCTGCAATGGCAGGTCCCGTTGGCTAACTCTCCTCACCAGTTCTGACCACTCCTCAACCATCCCCACCACTACCTCTGTGGAGGTCCCATCGTCTCTCATATCACCTCCCACCTACAGAGGTGCAGTGGCCTCCTAACAGATGACCCTCCTTCTCCTGTTGCCCCCGTTATC
>NW_006466073.1:0-247 GCF_000325575.1 Pteropus alecto | reverse complement strand
GGCAGGGTCCAAACAAGCCTACACTGACACTCAGAAATACCAGATGGAAGCCTGGAACCTGTTCTGGAGTGACTGTGAGGGGAAGGCTTTCTACTCGCCTCTGAAGTGAACGGGCAGGGCTGACAGGGCGAGGCCAGTGTGGCAAGAGCCGAGGACCACCTGTGTTTAACACCAAAACCTTTGTCATTATGTGGACCCATCTCATAGAGAAATGGGGATATAAATGAGGTTACCATCTCCTTGGGGT
>NW_006466072.1:0-247 GCF_000325575.1 Pteropus alecto | reverse complement strand
GGGGCTAGATGTTGGGCAGGATCTCTGGAAAAAGCGGCGGGGCGTGGCAGGCCCCACGGTGACCTGTCGTACTTATTAGGGTATATTCCTGGAATTTTAAAAGTATTTACTGAGGTAAAATCCACATAACATAAAATTAGCCATTTTAGAGTGAACAATTCAGTGTACTTTAGTACATTTATAATGTTGTGCAATCACCTCTATCTAGTTCCAAAACATTTCCATTGCACCAAATAAAATCCTGTGC
>NW_006466071.1:0-247 GCF_000325575.1 Pteropus alecto | reverse complement strand
GCGCTAAGAGCTGCAAGGACAGTGACTATTCCCAGGGGCTGCCCTAAAGCGTCCGACGGTTGAATAGAGGGCAAAGCGCACTGTGAATCACGGCCACAGAAGCCACACAGTGAAGGGTGCCCTCGGCCACGCTTGCGACAGGGTCCCAGAGTGGGGGGGGGGCTGTCCTCCCTGGGTCCAGGTTCCTGAGAAGGTTCGGAAGCAGAGGGACCCTGAGCTGAGGACTGATGAAGGAAGGGCTTTGCCC
>NW_006466070.1:0-247 GCF_000325575.1 Pteropus alecto | reverse complement strand
CCGCCCCCTCCACCTTCCTTTTGCCCCATCGTGTCCCTCCTTCTGCGGGGACCCAGCACCCTGGGCTTCTGTGATTTTTCCCGCTGGACGTCTAAGAAGAAAAAGACAATGTAGCTTTCTTAATTGTTCTGACAAACCTTCCAGCCTCAGGGGTTCACGGGCTGTTGGGGGTCCCATGGGCACCCCCAGATCATGCCTGTGGCCAGACGATGGAATATGCTGATTGCGCAGACCCATGTCTGGTGCC
>NW_006466069.1:0-247 GCF_000325575.1 Pteropus alecto | reverse complement strand
AGCAATAAAAAACAAATGAATACCCACAACACCCTAGAGAAATCTCAATTTATTACACTCAATGAAGAAGCCAAACTCAAAATGGCTACAGACTATAATTCCTTATACATGATTTTGAAAAAGGCAAAACAATAGGCCCAGAGTACAGATCCGTGGTTGCTAAGGTCTGGTGGTGGGGCAGTAGCTGGCTGCAAAGGGGCACAGGAAGCTTCTGCTTTGTGTGTTTTGAAGCTCAGTTATTAGGCGC
>NW_006466068.1:0-247 GCF_000325575.1 Pteropus alecto | reverse complement strand
GTTCTGCAGAACCGGTTACCGGGTTCGAGCAGCCGAATGAGCCGATGTAGCTGATGTTTGGGCTCGGCAACTGAGCTCTCCTGGAGACGGCCGCCTGGGGCCGGGAAGGAGGAGGGAGCCCTGTCCCCCGAGCTGCAGCCGGGGTCCACCTGGGGTCGTAACCGTCCTCCAGGTCCACAGCCATGGTGTCCGCACCGCGGACACGCCATCCATCAGAATCTGTTTTGTATTTAGGAAAAAATGTACA
>NW_006466067.1:0-247 GCF_000325575.1 Pteropus alecto | reverse complement strand
TGTATGTCTTCTATGGGAAAATGTCTCTTCCAGTCAGTCCATTGCCGGTTTTTAAGTGCATTATTTGCTGTTTTGCGATGGGGAAATATGGGTTCCTCATACATATTGGATATTATTTTTTATCAGATATGTGGGTGGCAAATACTTTTTCTCATTCTGTAGGCTGCCTTTTCAGTTTATTGATTGTTTCCTTTGTTGCCCAGAAGCTCTTCAGTTTGATGTAGTCTGATAAGCTTACTTTAGTTTC
>NW_006466066.1:0-247 GCF_000325575.1 Pteropus alecto | reverse complement strand
TTAATTGATTTGGCCTCTCTGAGGGGCTTTCCAACGTGCACAGCCTCCCTGGGGGAGTTTCTAGGGAGGCCTTGAGTGACTGTGGGTGCGGGAGAGGGAGTGATGGTGAGTGTTTGGGGGTTACTTTACCTCTCTTCTTTACTCTGCCATTGGCCACCTGCATACGGAGAACACAGCAACCCAGCCCCTATGAGCTTCATTGGGAGAGTGGACCTGGGGAGCCCAGCGATGGCTGCTGAATGATGAC
>NW_006466065.1:0-247 GCF_000325575.1 Pteropus alecto | reverse complement strand
GCTATCTCCAGGTAGACAGTGTCAGAATTGAGGTGAATATTAGGATAACCTGTTGGTGTTTGAGAATTGCTTGTTGCATGTGTGGGGAACCACCTCCCCATGTTGGAATTGGGTCCAGGAACCCATTTAAGTAAATATATGCTACAACATGAATGGACCATGAAAATATGATCAGTGAAAGAAGCCAGTCACAAAAGGCCAGATAACATATGATTCTATTTATGTGAAATGTCCAGAAAAGGCAAAT
>NW_006466064.1:0-247 GCF_000325575.1 Pteropus alecto | reverse complement strand
TCCTACTTTCTGTTTCTATAAATCTGACTACTATAGATACCTCATTTAAGGAGAATCATACAGTATTGTGTATGCATGTGATCAGTTTATTTCACTTAGCATAACGTCCTTAAAGTTTATCCACGTAGTAGCTGGGTCAGAATTTTATTCTTTTTTAAGGCGAAATAATATTTCATTCTATGTATATGTCATACTTTATTTATCCGTTCATTCATTGATGGACACTTGAAATAATGCTGCTATGGAC
>NW_006466063.1:0-247 GCF_000325575.1 Pteropus alecto | reverse complement strand
CATGTCTGAGGAACGGAAGGGAAGGAAGCTCCAGGGATGAGAGTGGGGGACAAGGAGTCAGAAGTCTGTGAGGAGCACTGGCCTCTCTTTGAAATGCAACAGGGACCATTGGAGGGTTTTGAGTAGGGGAGCTGCATGATCTGATTTATATTTTTCAAAACTCGCGGTGACAGGCTTATCTGGGAATTTGGTGAAATTGTGGTTTTTGAACTTCAGCCATCACTGTGCTGCTCTACCCTGAGCTGGA
>NW_006466062.1:0-247 GCF_000325575.1 Pteropus alecto | reverse complement strand
TTTTTTTTATTTAAGTATAATTAGCTTACCATGTTATATTTGTTTCAGGTATTCAACATAGTGATTCGACATTCGTATACCTTATAATGTGATCGCCGCACTAAATCTAGTAACCATCTGTCACCATACAAAGTTACTGTAGTATTATTGACTATATTCCCTGTGCTGTACACTACCTCTCCACATCTTATTTATTTTATAACTAAAAGTCTGTACCTCTTAGTCCCCTTCACCTTTTGCATCCATC
>NW_006466061.1:0-247 GCF_000325575.1 Pteropus alecto | reverse complement strand
CTGCTCTTGCATCCTCCCCCACTGCCACCATTTCCCTGGGACCAGGTTCCGCCCCACTTCTGCAGAACCACACATTCACCCATTTGAACATCCCCCAGCAGGGCCGCCAGCCCCGAGGGGACAGGGGCTTCTCCGGCTCACTCTCCTTTTCATCCCCAGAGTCTGGCAGGATGTGGACATGTAGAACAATGGGTAACGTTAACCTAGTGTTTCCAACAGGGCAGACACTGGGTTAAGCCTTATATAT
>NW_006466060.1:0-247 GCF_000325575.1 Pteropus alecto | reverse complement strand
GTAGTGACCCGCCCGGCACGGCCAAGCAAAGGGACCGGTGTGGGCAGCCGGCGCAGCGTCCACCCCGCCGGGGGACGGCGACCGCACAGAGGCCGCAGCCGCCTCGCGAACGGAGCAGCAGAAGGACGTGGCCCAATCAGAGAAGCTCCGAGGCAGAACATCCGAGCGAAGGTCTCGAAGGGTGTCACGTGTCACTCAGAGCTGGGCGGGGCGAACCTCCGACACGGGGCGAACCTGCGACACGAGG
>NW_006466059.1:0-247 GCF_000325575.1 Pteropus alecto | reverse complement strand
CAAGGGACAGCGTGGACAGGTGGACGGGCCCCCAGCAGGGGAGTGTGTGCACGCGTGTGTTGTGTGCATGTGTGCGCGCATGTGTTGTGTGTGCATGTGTGTATGTGTGCCACACATATGCACACGTGTGTGAGTGTGTATTGTGTGCGTGAGTGTGTGTGCACATGCGCACTGTTTGTGCACACAAATGTGTATGTGCATATGTGCGTGCACACATATATGTATGTGTACGTGTGTGCGTGCACAC
>NW_006466058.1:0-247 GCF_000325575.1 Pteropus alecto | reverse complement strand
GATAATAAAAACTACTCTATATTTGGAGTGGAATCAAATTGTCCACCACTTTCCTATCCTCTATTAAATCACCCTGTTTATTAGGTTATTTCTCTAATCCTCTTTACGAAACTTTACAAAAATACAACAGTTACACCCCATAATTTATGGACCATTGGTCATGAAATAACTTGGGTCAGAAAAAATCTGTGTAGGCCTGGATGTAGGAAACACCTTGGGAGTTGCATGGTAGAACATCACAGCTGGG
>NW_006466057.1:0-247 GCF_000325575.1 Pteropus alecto | reverse complement strand
GGGCCGCCGTCCAAACAGAGCCGCAGAGGTGGTCCTCCAGATGCCCGGAGTAGTTCCGGGACCGTCCCCTCTAGGTCACGCAGGGCCCCAGTGTTTTGAACACACCCCAGGACGGACACCTGGCTCAGAGATATCTGCAACCGGCCAGTGCGGCACTCCTTTCAAGCCATGGCTTGCGGCCGAGCACCCAGAGTGGTGCTGACAAGGCGAGCTGATGTGGGGCGCCTACGATTGTTTCTATGCACGG
>NW_006466056.1:0-247 GCF_000325575.1 Pteropus alecto | reverse complement strand
GAAGCTTTGCTTTGTCAGTTTCTTCCAGCACATAGGAGGTGCTCGGCAAATATTTGTCGAACAAATGAATGACATGTATAACACGTCCAGACCAGACCCTGCTTTTTGGAAAAGCTTTGACAGGTATTCGATGACGTTCTGAATCTGCATACTATTAAATAGTGGGGATGGAGGAATATGAAGCAACATGTTTCCTGTTTTCTGGAGTCTATGGACTGGAAGAGGAGGCAAACATTAATAAAACAAT
>NW_006466055.1:0-247 GCF_000325575.1 Pteropus alecto | reverse complement strand
GCCTGTCATCACCAAACGAGGAAGATTGGAGGTCTTGAGAACAGTTCAAAGTCTGTCTTCCATTTAAAATATTTATGATAGAAGTTGGGTCGAAGACACCAACCTGTTTCTTCTTAACAGTACCTTCAGCACAAACTGGTTTCGCATTACCAATATCCTTTTCATACAATTATTGAAACGTGACCATACTTTACGAAACCAAGCCTTTCCCGAGGTAAAGAACATAGTTTTGGCACTAAGTCACCTG
>NW_006466054.1:0-247 GCF_000325575.1 Pteropus alecto | reverse complement strand
GGAAGAAAAAGATGACCATCTGTTCTCTTCAAGCTTCCTGTAGGTACTCAAGAGAGAAAATGTCAATTCTGAAAATAACCCAGGTACTTGTCATTTTTGTCTGAATAGTGATAAGTGGCCCCCACCCTCAAAAAAATTGTGGTGCTTTGACTCTCTATTCTGAATGTCTGGGAGCGAGAAAGGGCTGTTACCAACTGTAGTTATTTAGACAGGATGTGAATTATTTTTCTTGGTACAAGAAAGAAGT
>NW_006466053.1:0-247 GCF_000325575.1 Pteropus alecto | reverse complement strand
ATATATATATACTATACACACACACCTAGTATATATCCAACATATATCCAGTATATAACATAGATAACACTAGGACATAGTAATAAAATAATTTCTAAAGAGAAAGATAAGATGAAGAAACTGTGGAAGCCAGAATTCCATAGGAACCAAGAATCAGAGAAGGAAACAGAGCACTAGAGGGAGAGGGATGGGGGCAGCAAGAGGAAGGAAACCGTCCCCTCTAGTGTGTGGCGTGTGCTAATGTGTG
>NW_006466052.1:0-247 GCF_000325575.1 Pteropus alecto | reverse complement strand
GTCAAAATGTTGCTTTTAAAAATTATAATTATTATATTAATAAAAAGCAAAAATTACCCACAGACTAAGTTATATTCGTTAATTAAGGCAACTTCTACATGAAAAAATGATAAATGGAAAAATTGAAAAAATTCTTTGAGCACTCTAGTGCATTAAGTGCTATGTTTATGGATAGAGTTTCTTATGTGTTTTTTAATGATACAAATGCAGAAAAATTCTTATAATAATGATTCATTTCCTTCAGGGC
>NW_006466051.1:0-247 GCF_000325575.1 Pteropus alecto | reverse complement strand
CGGGACGACGCCACCGGAGGGTCGAGCGTGATAAATTGAGGATGTCACGGGCCCTAAAGCGACGATGAGATCATAACAAACACGCTGAGTGGCAGCGAAGACCCACGAAAGGGACTGAGATCGTAAACGCCTGCTCAGCGCCCCCCCGACTTCTCTGCTCTGCTCACTGGATTCTCAACTCTCGTCTTAATTCGGATTAAATAAAAAAGAAGTCGTGTGAGAAAAAGCAGACCAAGCACATACATTC
>NW_006466050.1:0-247 GCF_000325575.1 Pteropus alecto | reverse complement strand
ATCTGGCCTTGCTTTTCTTTTGTGATCTTATGTCCAGCCACTTGGAGCACAAACCACTGTCTGTCTGAAATGTTTTCCCCTCTTCCTAGGTGCTCAATTTCACTTGCCCTTCAAGACTGTGGCCGGGCTTCATTTTCTAAAAAGTGTTGCCTCACTGTGCTCCTCTGCCCTCAGGCTCGGGGGGTGGCATGCTCTGGTCTCCACAGTCCCACGCAGGTGTCTGTCATAGCTCTGATGACAATTCTGT
>NW_006466049.1:0-247 GCF_000325575.1 Pteropus alecto | reverse complement strand
TTTTTGGATCTCCACTTGTGCCTTATGGGGGATGAAATACTGTTTTGGGTGGGCTGGCTCAGCCCCTAGTTTTAACTCTACCACCACTGGAAGAATGTGTCGGGCCAGTCCTGGAAGGTTGTCTTCAGCCCACACTCCAAGCACCTTGAAGGGGAGTTCGAGTCTCTGTCGGGACCCTTCTATAAGACTATAGAGGTGCAACTCTTCTCCTTGGGGAACTGTGAGTGACATGATCCTTGCTTCTGGC
>NW_006466048.1:0-247 GCF_000325575.1 Pteropus alecto | reverse complement strand
GACCACCTTTGGGGGAGTACTGTGTGGGCACCCCCGTGAGGCCGTAATTCTGAAGACGCCATCCTTACGGTCCCACTAAGATTGATGCTTCGACTCAGACCCTAGTCTCCTTGAGAGCCCTCGGGGGTACCGGGGTCCCCTGCGGCTGCACCAGGGTCCCCTGCGGCTGCACAGCCAGCTCCCGGTCCAGCTGCCACCAGGGACTCATGCCGTCACAATACATCGGCCAGTGTGCAACTGTGATGGC
>NW_006466047.1:0-247 GCF_000325575.1 Pteropus alecto | reverse complement strand
TGATGGAAGGAAATCTAACTTTGGGTGGCGAACACACAATACCATATATATACGACATACTGTTGAATTATATAATTGAAACATTTGATTTTATTAATCAGTGTTACTCTAATAATTTTTAATAGAAAAAAATTAACAAAAAGTACATTAAAAGGTAGTTACATTGTTAAAGAAAGAGAAATATTAAAAAAATCATTTTATTGATTTTATTAGTAATAAGTTAATTACATAGATATTTTGTTTCTTC
>NW_006466046.1:0-247 GCF_000325575.1 Pteropus alecto | reverse complement strand
TTTTTCTGTATATCATTTATCTAGCTAATTATCTATATATCTATATCTAACGTTTTATTTTTGTTTTATCTCTCTGTGTATATGTATTTTATCTATGAATTTATTCATCAATCCATCCTTCTATTTATCTATATACCAAGTATCTACAAAGCTATGTATGTATCTATCATCGATCTTTCTGTTAAAGATCTATATGTCTACTTATCTTAACTCTATTTATTTCTCATCTAATTATGTATCTATTTTT
>NW_006466045.1:0-247 GCF_000325575.1 Pteropus alecto | reverse complement strand
GACCTCACCCTCCTCTCCCAGGGAAGTTTTGCTGATATCTCAGGATAATATATTTCTCTCCAAAGAACAGCTTGGGCAGGTTTGCCAGCAGCTCCTGTTACGATTGGGGGTTTCTTAAGTCAGGTGTTCATCTGCTGTGACACAGAACCACTGTGTGTGCGACATCCACCTCGGCCCCTCTTTGTCTCTCCCATGGGACTCGAGGGGCAAGTGAAACTAATAGAAACGGAAGCTCATACTGCCTACT
>NW_006466044.1:0-247 GCF_000325575.1 Pteropus alecto | reverse complement strand
CAGAAGGACGCTGACTCCGATTCTGAGCTGGAGGACGCGGGAGAGGGAACGTGCAGAAACGGAGCCGTGACTGTGATGTTGCCCTTAACTTTGGGTGGCAGATTGGTGGCCGTTAACTCTGGGACTAAGGTTCTGAGCACAGAACGACAAATATGGGGGTCAAACTAAGATGTGGACCGTGGTGCCTGTTGTTCTACAGGATTTTGGTTTTCCAGATTCCACATCTAAGTGGGATCGCATGATCTTT
>NW_006466043.1:0-247 GCF_000325575.1 Pteropus alecto | reverse complement strand
GACTTACTAAACCACAAAGACCCATTGTTCTAAAGGTTGAGTTGAGAGATGGAACTCTAAGTGGTGCCTGACTCTCCCTAAGGTTCTTCAAGGAAGCTGTAGCCCACAACACCCAAGACTTCAATTTACTTTGTGAAATGAAGATCGGCTAAACCTACTGCACTTGATGGATGAGCAGGGAGTCTGTGCATTCCTTTAGCTTTCTCAGTGTCTACACAGAGTATTATGTATTGTGTTATATAAAGGA
>NW_006466042.1:0-247 GCF_000325575.1 Pteropus alecto | reverse complement strand
GGGAAGGGCTGAGGCGAAGGGCTTTCGGAGGGGCCTGGGGCCTGCGTGGGAGAGGCCAAGGGCCACGCGATGCTGCCAGAGCCACTGCCTGGCTTCGCGGGGCAGGACGCAGCCTCTGAGGCCTGGCAGCGCGCTTGGCGCACGGCAGGATCTCGGGAAGTCAGTCCTGGATGGAATGTTTACGAGGGAATATAACATCGTTCCCTCTCCCAAGCTCTGCGGGTCACGCGGGCCAGCCCTGGCTCGG
>NW_006466041.1:0-247 GCF_000325575.1 Pteropus alecto | reverse complement strand
GGAGCTGCTTCAAGTCCCCTGTGACATCGATCAGAGAGAAAACCAGGAAGAAGTTTCTAGAAGGGCTGAAGGAAGTGACCAGGCCCGTCTGCCTAGCAGGCAAGTCTCAGGCGACACCAACGGGGAACTCGCCGTCCACTAGGCCGGGACTGGCCTTGTCATATAATGATCTCACTGAGGTTTCTCGACCCACGAGAGAGGTCCCGCCATCCGCTCAGTAAACGCCTTAGCGGGCATCCTACCTTCC
>NW_006466040.1:0-247 GCF_000325575.1 Pteropus alecto | reverse complement strand
CATAATTGCATTAGTAGAAACGGAGGGATAGTTTCATAATTGCATTAGTAGAAACGGAGGGAACGCTGGGAGTTGAGGAGGATCCCTGTGGAGTAAAGAGGTTGGGGGAAGAAGAGAAAGAACAGCTTTAGTGCACAGGGTATGGGGCTTGGCTGGACAGGAGGTTCAGTTTTGGACACAGCAGTATGAGCTGCCACTTTTAATTTAAAAAAGAATGTCAAGTTGGTAATTGGACATATAGGTCTGG
>NW_006466039.1:0-247 GCF_000325575.1 Pteropus alecto | reverse complement strand
CACCAGATGAGGGGAGTTTCCCAGGCACTTTTTCACATACTCCTCAGTCCCAGCCTCTGCTTTTGGGACTCTGGTGACAGAAGTGTTAGGTTTTGTAAATAGTTCCTTAGGTCTCTGAGACGCCGCTCGTTTTTCAAGTCTGTTTCTCCCTCTCGTGTAGATCGGTGGTTCAAATTGTGCGCATTATGTCCTGATGCTTAGTGGACCGATATTCTGTCATGGCCGTTCTGCTATTGAACCTATGCAG
>NW_006466038.1:0-248 GCF_000325575.1 Pteropus alecto | reverse complement strand
ATAACATTACTAGTATCATTATTAGCTATAAGCCTACTGAAAAAAAGTTTAGAGATTTCTTTTAAGCCCTATTTGTCTCTATAACTTATTGTATTGAGTATATGTAGTTAAAGTACTGCATGCTAAAGTTTTTTGATATAACAATGGTTAGACCATCAACCATTCGTTATGGTTATAAGAGTATATCACTAACTTGGAAAGCTTATACATTTCGCCTTGGTTTCTTTTTTGTGGAATTATTTTTGTGT
>NW_006466037.1:0-247 GCF_000325575.1 Pteropus alecto | reverse complement strand
GAAGTGAGTAAATCTAAATCGTCATTATTTTTAGCAGAATGTTTGCCTAAAGATTATCTTCACCGAAAAAATGTATAGACAAATTGGACAGAAAAATTGTATAGGGAAATTATTCTACAAGTTATTATAAGAGAATTATAAGAGAATTTATCAAGGCAAATGAATATAGAATTGATATGCTCCCAAATGCATTTTCATATATCAGAAAAAAGTCAGAGAATACTTTTACAATAAATGATACCATTTT
>NW_006466036.1:0-247 GCF_000325575.1 Pteropus alecto | reverse complement strand
GGGGCCGAGCGGGAAACGAGGGGCAGGAGCAAAGAGGAGGGACCGGCGTCCGGGCCGGAGGGTCCCAGGTGGGGGGGCGGCCAGAGCCCTCCCCCCGGGCTTGAGTGTGGTAAAGCCATCTGCCCGACTAGAGCTGGGGTGTGGGAAAGAAACCCCAAGGCTGGGCAGTGGCCTCCGACCCCGCCAAGCCTGCGGGCACTGCTGTCTGCCCTTCCGGCCACATTCTCCCAAGGGGATGGGCACAGCC
>NW_006466035.1:0-247 GCF_000325575.1 Pteropus alecto | reverse complement strand
GATAGTCTCAAAGATCGGGGAGATTTAAATGTTTACGAAGGAGAAATAAAAACAGGGAAGATGTGGAGGGAAGTGGAGGAGGGGAAGCCAGTGACCGGGAGGGAGGGAGGCCGCGCTCCACCTCACAGCGAACCCCACAACTGTGAGGAGGAAAATACGGATGAATTTGGTGACATAAAAATTCAAACTTACTATACAGTTCAAAAAAAAATCTCATAAACAAAGTTATTAACAATGACTTCTCGCA
>NW_006466034.1:0-247 GCF_000325575.1 Pteropus alecto | reverse complement strand
CTGCCAAATTCGCCTTTTCTCTGTCCCCCTGGGCCCTGTGGCTGACCCCTTCTTTCCCAGCTGCTGTTTTATGCTCTTTTCTACTTATAATGGAAGCGCCCCAACCTCACAAGGAAAAGAAGCTAGAGACAGCGCCGTCTCTCACAAACGCGTTTGGTTTAGAATGACGGCGGGCCCGTGTCTCCTTTATTTCCATTCTTAACAGTTCCTGAAATTTAATTATTGCTGTGCAAGGGTTCTGTCCAGA
>NW_006466033.1:0-247 GCF_000325575.1 Pteropus alecto | reverse complement strand
ACCAGAACTCACTACATGTGTGTCCCACTAATCACATCTGTATTCCTTTGGAGTCAGGTGTCTCTTTTCTTCGTGCTCATCTGGTTGCATAACACTCAAAATTTTTATATTCTTTATCTATTTATGAACTGCTATTAAGCTGTGTTTTAAGTCTTGCTTAGTTCTTAATAAGAGGCGTTACAGCCAATTTGATTTTATCTTTTCTTGCAGACAACTTCTTACTTTGAGACTGCCTTCTGTTTGTTTC
>NW_006466032.1:0-247 GCF_000325575.1 Pteropus alecto | reverse complement strand
GTGTCTTGGGGGTGGGGGGTGCATTGCTGTGGGTGAGGAGTCAGCCTCAGCAGGGACACAGTCTGGTGAATGTGCCAGTCAGCTCAGGCCACCATGACAAGGCGCCGCAGACGGCGTGAGGCGGTGGGGGTGGGGGGTGCGTCCACAGCAGCACTCAGAGTTCTGGTGCCTGGGGACGCCAGGAGCAGGGGGCCGGCCTGTTTCATTTCCGGGGAGGGCGCGCCTCCTGGCTGGCGGGCAGCCACCC
>NW_006466031.1:0-247 GCF_000325575.1 Pteropus alecto | reverse complement strand
GGGAGGGTGAAGGTCAGCATCCGAGGACGCGACGCGGCAGAACTGAAATGGGTCGGCAAGTCTCACTCGGTGGCCTTGAGCGGAAGTTTAGAAAACAAACTCCGTGGCCTGAGTGTGAAGAAGCAGAGCGCTCTCAAGAAAAACAGACAGATCGTGAAAGAAGGAAGCAAACATTCCCCTAAGGCGAGGAATGGAAAACAGCGAGAGAGGCACCTCTCCCCGCTTCGTCCATCCAGTGTAACGGAAC
>NW_006466030.1:0-247 GCF_000325575.1 Pteropus alecto | reverse complement strand
CTGAAGATTAGTGATGTTGAGCATCTTTTTATGTATCTGTTGGCCATCTGTATGTTTTCTTTCCAAAAAAGTCTATTGAGGTCCTCTGCCCGTTTTTTAATCAGATCGTTTGGTTTTTGCTATTGCGTTGTGAGTTGTGTATATATTTCGAATATTAATCTCTTATCAGATACATGATTTGAAAATATTTTTCCCCACTCAGTAGGTTATTTTTTCATTTTGTTGATGGTTTCTTTGCTGTGTAGAG
>NW_006466029.1:0-247 GCF_000325575.1 Pteropus alecto | reverse complement strand
AGAAAGTGGAAGGAATCATCGTGGCCGAGATAACCCTGGTAAAACCTGCATGACAGTGTCCGGCCTGACAGAAAAGTGCTGGAGAAAGGAGAGCTTAGACGAAGCAGCGATAGAGGAGGCAGCAGCAACCCCAAAGATCTCAGAAACTGTGGACACTTAGGCTATTAAATTTGATCGTAAATGCTTTCACGGCACACCATAGTATGTATGCATGTGTGTGTGTATGCATGGGATTCAGTATTTATTC
>NW_006466028.1:0-247 GCF_000325575.1 Pteropus alecto | reverse complement strand
CACGAATGCCAGCAGCACCCAGCCAAAGACGTGTGTCCGCTCTGGGCACGAGCCGTGTCTGGGAGAAAAGCACCTGTAGAGACAGAAGCCGCGTGGAGGCCCGTGCAGCTCTGCCACGTGCGACTCGCGTGTTAGAAACACAAGGACTATCGTAATTAACGCCGCCGTGTGCGTTGAAAACAAACCGCCCGCTAAGCGTCAGGGGTGACGGTCAGGGTTTTCTAATCTCCTGAGGCGTCAGACCTGC
>NW_006466027.1:0-247 GCF_000325575.1 Pteropus alecto | reverse complement strand
CCATATACAAAAATAAACTCAAAATGGGTCAAAGAGTTCAATGTTAGACTCGAAATCATAAAACTCCTCGAAGAAAACACGGCAGTAAACTGCATCATTCCTAGCAGTATGTTCTTGGATGCGTCTCCTCGGGCAAGGGAAGCAAAAAGAAATGGGACCACAGCAAACTAAAAGGTTTTTGCACAGCGGAGGAAGTCAGCCAAATGAAAAGACAGCCTGCTGAATAGGAGAATATATTCACAAACAA
>NW_006466026.1:0-247 GCF_000325575.1 Pteropus alecto | reverse complement strand
TTTGGGAATTAAAAGTCTCCCTTCTTCATGGGAAATAGAATCAAAAATAGAATCCCAGTGGATATGGAAGCCCTAGCAAGTCACCTAGCAAGCCAGCAGCAGTGCAACGACTACAGCCCAGGTCTGACCATAACCCAGTGCTCGTTGCATTACACTCGACCAAATACTTAGACTGATTTTTGTTTGTTTGTTTCATGCATCATATTTATGTTTCAGTTATACTAAACTTATTACAGTTCCTTAACTG
>NW_006466025.1:0-247 GCF_000325575.1 Pteropus alecto | reverse complement strand
TGCCAGTATCTGATATTTCCATTTTCTGGTTCCTCTGTGGGTTTATTTCTTATATCTGCTATTATATCTGCTCTTGATTTTCATTAATGTGGTCCCGACTTCCTCTCTACCTGGTTATTTTTTTATTGGGAGTTGGAAATTGTATCTAAAACATTATAGACATAACTTGTGGCCTCGGAAGATGTTAACTTCCATCCCAAGATGTTTGCAATTCAGGGCACTGGCAATAAAATTGATCTCATCCAAC
>NW_006466024.1:0-247 GCF_000325575.1 Pteropus alecto | reverse complement strand
AGAAAACATGGGGTGTGATGCTCAGCCCTGCCCTCAGTGTTTGCCCAGATCAGCTCAGAAGTCAGTAACTCGGAGTGGGAGGAGTTGGCGAGGGGGAAGCAGTTATGATTTCGAAAGTCTCATCTCGGAATATCTGCAATACTATGGCAGAACCACACAATTTGGGACTTGATTAGGTAATCGAAATAGAATAAGGAAAGTATTATGAATCTTCAGAGACACTCTCTCATTCTCAAGTTCAAAGTGA
>NW_006466023.1:0-247 GCF_000325575.1 Pteropus alecto | reverse complement strand
TAGTGGAAAATTTAAGGTTAGTGTTCGAATTAGATGTAGGATTACATTTAGTTTTAGGGTTAAGATCTTGGTTATGGTTAGTGTTGCTGTTAGGTTTAGGTTTAGGGCAAGAATTAGTTTCAGATTTAATTTAGGGTTAGTATGAGGTTAAGGGTAAGTGGTTCGGTGATGGTTATAGTTGGTGTAAAATTTTGGGTTAGTGTTATAGTTACGGTTAGGGTTAGTGTTAGGGTAAGAGGTTAGAGCT
>NW_006466022.1:0-247 GCF_000325575.1 Pteropus alecto | reverse complement strand
ATTCTGTACACGAGACCACCAGATCATATCTCCTTCTCGGTGTGTCTCGGCGACAGCCCTGCCACACGCTTGGCCTCTCAGGCCAGCGAGTGGGAGGCACGTCCGGCTCCTCCCAGCTTGTCCCTTCATGACCTAGCAGACAGGAAATACTGCTGGATGTCCACTCCCAGAGGCACCCCAACCACAGGGCTGTTTCCCTGGATCGGGTTATCATCAGTGGCTCTCCATTTCCTCCTCCGGGTCCCCA
>NW_006466021.1:0-247 GCF_000325575.1 Pteropus alecto | reverse complement strand
GCCCCGCATGGCAGTGGTTTTGTCATTGAAACGGCCGGGCTTACGGTTCACACCCCACGAGCTTATGACCCCCCGGGGGCCATGCTGGCAGCGGGTCGCGGGCTCACTCTGGTTCCGAGGTGTCCACCCTCTCAGGTGGACGCTCTGCAGCTGTCCAGTCCATCCGCTCACCACTTGTCCTTGTACCAAAGACGTAGGAAAACGTGCAGCTTCTGTCTCGGCCACCACTTGGCACCGGGATCAGCCT
>NW_006466020.1:0-247 GCF_000325575.1 Pteropus alecto | reverse complement strand
TGGACATTTGGGTGGTTTCCACCTGTTCCCACTGCGGTGGATGCTCCGGACATTCATGTGCGTGGTTTCGTGTGCACGTGTTTCTGTTTCTCCTGGGCACATGCCTGGGAGCGGATTGGATGAGTCACACGGCACCTCTGTGGTCCATTTTTTGAGAAACTGCCAAACTCTTTTCCGCGGCGGTGACCCATTTTGCTAGCGACGTGTGTTTCGACTTGTTCATTCCTCACCGACAGCCTTTTTGATC
>NW_006466019.1:0-247 GCF_000325575.1 Pteropus alecto | reverse complement strand
TCACCATATTGTCTGCTCCTGCCCACAATCAACAGCTCTTCCTGTTTCAAAACAGGTTATTCTTTCCTATTGAAAGGGCCTCTGGTCCTCAGCGTATTTGCAGAGCAGAAATAAGTGACTTACCCCACGTCCAGTGACTGCTGGGAATCATGATACGTTGGAAAGAGTACAGAGCTATGAGAGCTAAGACCTCAGTTACACATGCCATCACCCAGCAGTAACAGAAGGCCTGACCCACAGTAAGTAA
>NW_006466018.1:0-247 GCF_000325575.1 Pteropus alecto | reverse complement strand
TGGACATTTGGGTGGTTTCCACCTGTTCCCACTGCAGTGGATGCTCCGGACGTTCATGTGCGCGGTTTCGTGTGCACGTGCTTCTGTTTCTCCTGGGCACACGCCTGGGAGCGGATTGGATGAGTCACATGGCACCTCTGTGGTCCATTTTTTGAGAAACCGCCAAACTCTTTTCTGCGGCGGTGACCCATTTTGCTAGCGACGTGTATTTTGACTTGTTCATTCCTCACCGACAGCCTTTTTGATC
>NW_006466017.1:0-247 GCF_000325575.1 Pteropus alecto | reverse complement strand
ACTAGAATCAGTATTTGCAACATATATAAAAGAGAAAAATTGAGTATTCATCATCTATAAGGCCTCATAAATCAATAAAAAAGAATAGCACTAATTATTTTTAAGACTATTTTTAGAACAGTTTTAGGTTTGCAACAAAATTGAGGAGGAGGTACAGAGATTTCCCTTATATTCCTTGCCCCAAATCACCTGCAAATCATTCCCCATTATCAGCATCACTCACCAGAATGGCACATTTTTTTTTTTT
>NW_006466016.1:0-247 GCF_000325575.1 Pteropus alecto | reverse complement strand
ATAGTCTTTTGCCTTCTTGGCTTTCAGTGCTGGTGTGGAACCTCCTCCCACGAGCACGCTGTAGTGGAGACAATCCCAGCCCAGTATTGCCAGCTTGCAGTATCTGGGGCAGAGCCCCTACTCCATGAGTGAGCAAGGTGGGAGCAGGGAGCCCCATCGCGCTCTGCCGTGCCTGCTCCCAACCCTAAGAGTGTGAAGGATGAGAGCTGCTAGTGGCTTGCTTTTGCCAGGGTAAATCATAGTGCTA
>NW_006466015.1:0-247 GCF_000325575.1 Pteropus alecto | reverse complement strand
AAGAAAATTATTGAAACAAAGAGCTGGTTCTTTGAAAAAGTCAATAAACTTTACAAACTTCTCGCAAGGCTGACAAAGAAAAATAGAAGCAATAAATTGACAACATCAGAAAAAAAAGAGATATTGCTACAAAACCTGCTAAAATCAAAAAGATAATAAAGGGGTACTCCAAAAAACTTTACGCACATAAATTTGACAACATAGACAAAATGTTCATTTTTTAAAAAATGCATTTCAATCATTATGA
>NW_006466014.1:0-247 GCF_000325575.1 Pteropus alecto | reverse complement strand
GTCCACAACTGTTTTCTTCAAAATGTGCTCACTGCGCTAGCCAAGGTCTGTTGCCTGCACTAATGACTCAACTCCAGAGCCAAGCAGCGCAAAAGAGACTGCTTGTCAATAGGCCGAAGGCACTTTGTGGCTTGGGAGAAGTGAGATCTCAAGGCGACAAGGTCTGTTCGGCCAATACAGCCTCAATTTTGCTGCAGCTTCTGTGCCTGGGTGTTCCTACTGTAGACCCAGATCACAGTGAGACCAG
>NW_006466013.1:0-247 GCF_000325575.1 Pteropus alecto | reverse complement strand
CTGAGCATTCAAGGTTCTTTACTAATTTTTAGTCATCCTGCCTCTTTCACTATGCCCCAAAAATGTCTTAGTCTTGTTTCTGTTCCCCGCCCCCCAACCTCCCCCGGTACTTCTGTATTGTCCTGTCACCTCTGTTAACCGCTAACTACATTAAAAAAAAAAATCCGTGTTTTTTTTTTAGGTGCGTGATGTGTGTGTACCTTTTTTTTTTCCCTGGTACATAGTTTTATGAGGGTAGTACTTTATC
>NW_006466012.1:0-247 GCF_000325575.1 Pteropus alecto | reverse complement strand
TAATCAAATTAACAGAGACAGATTAATAGGAGAAACTCACATTTTCAATACATGTGTGTGGGGAATTAGCATAAGCATGAAAATTCCAAAGATGATGAGCAACATTGGGTATATAAGACATTTTTGGACAAAGGAGAGTGGGGGTCGGGGCATTATATTTCAGAAGTGAGAATGGGCCATTTACAGGTGATTGAAGAAGAGCTGAACACACTTGGCAGACAAATTCTTGCTAGGCAACTCAGAAACA
>NW_006466011.1:0-247 GCF_000325575.1 Pteropus alecto | reverse complement strand
CGCCGCCAACACTGACGTAGCGAAGACTGACTCTGCCTCCAGGGGAAGATCGGGCGCAGGTTCCCGAGAGCCCCTGCTCACTCGCTACACCTTCGTCCCTCCATGCGAACAAACCTCGTCACGCGGTGTTTCTGTTTAAAGGCCCCTCAGCGACTGGCTAGGGCTGATCCATCACCGTCGTCGTCATGGCCAAGAGCGATGCCCGGGAAGCGTGCGCCGAGCTTACCTGACGCCCGTGCTGTTCCCT
>NW_006466010.1:0-247 GCF_000325575.1 Pteropus alecto | reverse complement strand
TTAGACAATAAGTATTCATTACTGAAAATAAGAAAATTTCACTACTGATTGTTCCAGAAAATGTAGCACATATGTTTGCTTTAAGATACTGAACAAAAGTTGCAGAGGAAAGAGACATTTATTCATGCATGCATTCATTCAGCTAGCATTTATTAAATGCCACATATGTGCCAGGCCCTACACTAGGTACTGAGGGCAAAACAGTGAGAGACAGTATCTGCCATCAAGCAGTTTATAGTTTAATGGT
>NW_006466009.1:0-247 GCF_000325575.1 Pteropus alecto | reverse complement strand
AAAAATAGAAAGAAAGAAAGAAAGAAAGAAAAAGTCCTGCAGCCATTTCACTATCTTCCGGCATTTGTTTCAGGGAAAACTAATGCAAGATTAATTTTCCTTTCTCTGATTATAGCTTGTTTTTTTGTGTGCTTGTCTGCTTTCAGGATGTTTTCTTTGTTTTTGAAATGTTAAAATTTCACGAGGCTGTGGTGAAGTACTTACGTCTTTCCGTTAATTTTGCTTGGTAACCAGCAGAGTTCTTTCG
>NW_006466008.1:0-247 GCF_000325575.1 Pteropus alecto | reverse complement strand
AGTCAAGGAGCATGGAGGTCCTTGCAGGTGAGAAGAGTATACTGAGAAAGTGGTCCCAACTCATTGGAGAAGAGCCTGGCAGGTGTGAAAGTGTCTTCCTGCCGCAGAAGGACCACACCACAGGGGTGAGTCTGAGATCCCGATGAGGCTTGACTGGTTCGGTGATGGCTGAGAGGGAAGTTATTACAGGTGAGGTCTGAGCTTTAGGTGGAGTCAGATTATGGACCAATTTGGACTTAATCCTCTA
>NW_006466007.1:0-247 GCF_000325575.1 Pteropus alecto | reverse complement strand
AGCAAGATGGGAAGTGGTGAGAGAGGGAAGGGAGTGAGGTAAAGGCATGCTCAGATTCTTGTCTAATTCGATGATAGAGTATGGAAACACATTAATTCCGAAATTGGTAGAAAATGTGAAAGTGTTAAAACTTGAAGAATTGTAACTGTTGGAGGAATAGAAGTAAGATGCATAAGCTCTATTATTAGCTTAAAAAACAGTACAAAGAAAACTAATTTGATGTAATTAAATCAAATGATAGGAAAAC
>NW_006466006.1:0-247 GCF_000325575.1 Pteropus alecto | reverse complement strand
TTGCCTGGAGTGAATTTCATCTACTGGACCCAAGATTTGTTCCTTCGCTTCTTTCTAGTCTCTGCTCCTAGAGAAAAATGTGCACACATTATTAAAGAGGAATGCTCAAAAAAGTTTATCACAGTATTGTAATTTATAGTTAAAAAAGTCACCTCAACTCCCCACAAATAGAGGAAGGGCTGTATATAAATGGTAGTATATCCATAATATGGCATGTAATGCAGAAGAAGGACCTATGGGTGTTAAC
>NW_006466005.1:0-247 GCF_000325575.1 Pteropus alecto | reverse complement strand
TTGAGTAAAAGGGGCAAATTATAAATATTATAGGTGTACAAGTATTAATATATATTTAATTCTAAGATGAAGATAATAGCTTTAAAAAATAATATCCAGTTTTGTAGGCTGAGAGATTTGTACATTAATTTTAGGATTTGTTATTTTATATCAAACATTTATGTGTGCATACACTGTAGTCTTTGGCTGGAAAGCTTTTTGTTCCTTTCTGTCCCATCCATTCCCAACACAAAAGCCAAGGAAGGAA
>NW_006466004.1:0-247 GCF_000325575.1 Pteropus alecto | reverse complement strand
GGCCAGACAAGGTGCCAGCCCTCAAGAACCTGCACGTAAGCAGAACATGGGGTCAGGAGACCAGGCCTCTGCCGTGTGGCCTCAGACAAATCCCGGCACCTCTCCGTTTCCTCATTAGTGAAATGTGGGCAATAACCTGTATTTCACAAGGTCGGGGTGCAGATATGATGAAACGGCAGTGAGGAAGGCCTTCAGGGGTTCTTGCCGCAGCCTATTCCCCCGATTCTAACAACGATCACATTCACAG
>NW_006466003.1:0-247 GCF_000325575.1 Pteropus alecto | reverse complement strand
AGGCTCACGCCAAGCCAGACACTACCTGAAACAGCGTAGACTGTTTCAGTTCCAAAACGACATGAGCATGGTTAGCACTTACCTCCGAAACAACCTCTTGCCCCTAGAATCCTTGGTCAGTGATAAAAGACAACTGTTTTCTCTCCTTCTCCCTGCCCCCACTTCCCTCCCGCCCCGCCCTCATCTGCAGTACCGCCTACTCTTTCTCATATGCTTATCCCCCTCACTGCTAGGCACCCCAATGAAT
>NW_006466002.1:0-247 GCF_000325575.1 Pteropus alecto | reverse complement strand
TGGCCACTTGCTAGGTCTGTTCTTTTGAGCAAGTCGCTTCCCTCTGTAAGCCTAACAAGATACAAACTACAGTGACACCCTTGCACAGCTGTGAGGGTTGGATGAGGTCATGTTTTGAAGCCTTCGCACAGCATGACCCCAAATGCTGGTGGGGTGCATGTCCAGGCCTGGCATGGGGTGGGGAATCACAACATTCGTGCGTCACATCTTCATGTGGCGGAAAGCATGCAGCCTGACGCAGGCGGGG
>NW_006466001.1:0-248 GCF_000325575.1 Pteropus alecto | reverse complement strand
AGGTTAGTGTTCTTCCTAACATCTGTGTTGGTACATATACGAAATAAGTGAATGGCTTTTCCTAAATGCTCCATTCTCAAGTGTGTCTGTACGGTAAAGTATCTTAGTACTGGCCTGGGAACAGATGCAGTTCAGTGGAGCAGGATAGAGACCCTGGAAATGGACTCGGTCAGTGATGGCCACTGTTTCCTCTGATTGGTATTTTGATATGGTAAGTTTGGTAAAAGCTGGGTAATTCAGAATACTGG
>NW_006466000.1:0-247 GCF_000325575.1 Pteropus alecto | reverse complement strand
ATACAGATACATGTTTCCACTTCCAAAAGTTTCTCTGAGAAAAATAATTAATGATTTAACATTTTTTTCAGAAGTTTAATAAAACAGTTAAAATGAGCTAGTCTCAGGTCTGTATATTTTATAACATAATTAATAGTCTGTTTATTTTTCTCAATTCGATAGCATGACTAGAAATCTATTTCTCGAATAAAACTCATGGAAAACTTCATCCTGTGTTAGAGTAGATAACAGTGTCCAAAATCTGGGA
>NW_006465999.1:0-247 GCF_000325575.1 Pteropus alecto | reverse complement strand
GCCACGGTACGGGTGACGGTGACGCCACGGTACGGATGACGGTGACGCCACGGTACGAGTGACGGTGACGCCACGGTACAGGTGACGGTGACACCACAGTACGGGTGACAGTGACGCCACGGTACGGGTGACAGTGGGTTCCAAAAGAACTCTGCCCGGGATGAGCCGTCGTGGACCCAGCGCCCGGGCAGGTCCGGATTGGGATTCTGCACTGCGAGAAGTCACGTTCCTTGAAGACCACTGAGCA
>NW_006465998.1:0-247 GCF_000325575.1 Pteropus alecto | reverse complement strand
CACCTGACATATTAATTTCTAATATCATAACACAGGACAAATAATGGTAATTAATTAACTTTTATTTAGTATAATAATTTCTAATGTACATGGACTTAAAAAAGGCTTAGTATCACATTTGAACATATTTTCTGTGAAATTTTAGGGGAATATATAAATTTAAGGTACAGACAGTATCAAGGAGGTGTAGTTGTGTATGGGAGAGCAGAGAAAATAAACATAAATATAGTCTTATGTTATATTTATA
>NW_006465997.1:0-247 GCF_000325575.1 Pteropus alecto | reverse complement strand
ACGGGGACTTTGTGGCATGCTGGGAGCAGCCTCTTCGAGCAGCGTGGGTATCGCGGAGTGGGCTGTGCCCAGTCAGTGCACTTGGTTCTGGAAGCTCCGCCAGGGCTGCCTGGGCCCGGACGACGTCCTGGGAGAGTGGATGTTGCCAGCGGTAGTCGAGTGCCTGGTGCTGGGCACTGGGGAGCCGCCACGGGAGGTGAGCGAGTCACTGCGTGTGATTTCCACTGTGGGTCAGGGCCACAGTGGA
>NW_006465996.1:0-247 GCF_000325575.1 Pteropus alecto | reverse complement strand
ATCAATATATTTCAAAATATAAGATAAATGAACATATGGTCATCTTAATAGATAAAACAAAATTTAACACATTTATGATAAAATTAAACATAAATTTAATATTCATGACACAATTTCTGAGAAAATGAAAAAATAAAATAATCTCGATTTTGTAGAGAACAACTATTAAAATATCAGATGGCGTCATATTAAGGGTAAGATAGTGACTATTTCACGAATTGGAATATTCAATATAAATTCTCCACAA
>NW_006465995.1:0-247 GCF_000325575.1 Pteropus alecto | reverse complement strand
TCTGAGGAGGAGAAAGATGGAGAGCCGCAGGCCCTACTCTCTCTGGGTTTGAATGGAGTACTTTGTTCTTCGGTGATTTCGGGGAATGTAGTGTTCACTCCACTCGCACTCCCAATGTACACAAACAGACACACACACACACACGCACGCATGCACAGGAAAATTTACATATACGAATAAATGAAACAAATCCATATGGACATACTCTACTAAGAGATTTTTGAGGGTGGAGTCTATTCCTTATTCA
>NW_006465994.1:0-247 GCF_000325575.1 Pteropus alecto | reverse complement strand
AATATAGAATGATATTTAGTTCTTCCTTGATGAAATGTATTTTCTGAAAGTAAAAAATGTAGAATCTTTTAGGTGGTAAATACATTTCGTGGGATTATATTCTCAGGAGTTGAGTGGCTAGTTGTTCGCGGGGTTCCTGTCCCCTCCTCTAGGGGGACACAAGCCATCCCAGTTGCTGACTCAGGTTCTACGTGTCCCTACTCTGAGACACATGCCATGCTACGGTGGCACTTCCGTGTCCGACCAG
>NW_006465993.1:0-247 GCF_000325575.1 Pteropus alecto | reverse complement strand
AGGAAAATAGGCCAAAAACAACAGAACCATAAACAAATATAGGTTTAGTCTACCACGTATGTAGTATATAACACTGGAGGTAAGCAGTCCAAGTCTGGTGTGGCTGCTCCACAAAATCATCAGGAACCAAGGCATCTCTCAACTCTATCATCCTCGGCTCCTAGCTTCTAGCCTCATGGTCCAAAATGGCTGCTGGAACTCCAGCCGCATTCCCAAGGCTAATATTTAACCAGTATATACAGTGTGA
>NW_006465992.1:0-247 GCF_000325575.1 Pteropus alecto | reverse complement strand
AGGGGAGAAGGTGCAGCAAGTTCCCTGAACAGCCTTGCCTAGGAGAGCTGTGAGCTCACTGTGGCCGGTGGCAATGCCCAGTCATCAGGGCAGAAGACAGAGAAATGGTGAGGGCAGAGAAGTAGCAAAGGCAGAGAAACAACAATTGATGTTTACTAGCCACTGTTGCAAAACTGAGGCTGAGCTGTAACCCCCAACCTCCAACCGAGAGGGCTCCTCCCCGCATACCCTCTGAGACTGATCACCG
>NW_006465991.1:0-247 GCF_000325575.1 Pteropus alecto | reverse complement strand
AATGCATCTGAAGTTCATCTATGTTGTTTAGGTACAAACAACTTGTTTTTGATGCTGAGTAGTACCCCGTTGCTCGGGGGTGCCACACTGACCCAGTGAGGGACATCTGGGGTGTACCCAGCCAGCTGTTTTTGGATTGTCTCCTTTGACGTGGCCTAGTGAATTCAGCCCTTTCTAGCTCTCCAAACCAAATGATGGTGATTTGTTCTTACGTTCTCAGGGGTCTTGGGCAACATCAAAATAATTA
>NW_006465990.1:0-247 GCF_000325575.1 Pteropus alecto | reverse complement strand
TTGTTTGTAGAAAGAAATAGAAAGACATACAAAGGTACAAGAGACTTTGCTAAAATGCAGGTCATAGTAGCAGAGTAGATTTTGGGACTGGGAGGTAGGAAGTTTGAGAAGGCAAAGAAAAAGAAGTTTGATTTTGGGAATCAGGCCTGTGAATGGAAAAATGTGGCACCAACAACAAAACCAAAAACAATAACAACAACAACGACGACAACAAAAAACAGTGATAGCAAAAAGAGGTGTTGGTTTA
>NW_006465989.1:0-246 GCF_000325575.1 Pteropus alecto | reverse complement strand
GACGCTCTGATTCTGTGAGGCAAAGCCTTGTAAGTTGTTCAAGGGCAAATGTGAGTCATAGATTCGATGATAATGTGGGTGTGGAAGGGCAAAAGGGGCCTAGGGGATCCAACAGCATGATCCCAGGCTGTGGTGTGGGCAGTGTTCCATTTGGGCAGAATTCGTGGATTAAATTCTTGGTCTGTTTGAAATGAAGATCCTTGGTTGAAGCATGGATGAAGTCCTAGTTTATATCGGTTGCAGGTC
>NW_006465988.1:0-247 GCF_000325575.1 Pteropus alecto | reverse complement strand
CAGCTACGCACACATGAAAGATCAGACACGCTCACGCGCTGACCCGGGAGAGAAATGCGCATCTAACGGGTCACCGCGAGCGATGCGTAAACTTGTAGCTAAATAACCCGTCTCTTAGGGACCGCGACCCGAACACGGGGCGGAGAAGCCCGGAGCTTCCGAGTCCATGAAACCCACGTACATGTTTGTTTTTTCCTTCCTTCGTTCGGGTGCCCGGGTGCCCGTAGCTGGCCAGGCAGGGTGCTGA
>NW_006465987.1:0-247 GCF_000325575.1 Pteropus alecto | reverse complement strand
GTGGGCTTTGGAAACGACAGATAAGGTTTTAAAATCTCCGCTTCATCACTTCGTTGAGTAATCTGAGGGAAACTGTTCATCCTCTCTTAGCCTCAGTTTTCCTCATCTGTTAAACTCAAAGGACAACACCTACCTTGCCATCAAGAGTTGAAACCCTCCACCCTTCATCACACTTAGTATGGTGCCCTCATCTTACCTCGTTCCCTCTGTCACAGCCATGCTGACCTCCTCACCGTCCCTGAAGTAA
>NW_006465986.1:0-247 GCF_000325575.1 Pteropus alecto | reverse complement strand
CACGTACGTAATAAATATGTATCTTACACACAACTTTATACACTTATCTAAAATATATACTTACATATTATATGTGATATATTTATTTTATATTTATTTTACATGTCAAATATATAAGATTTTTCATATCTATGTGTGTATTTTTTTTCTCTGTTTTTTGGAGCGGTTCGGTCTTTTTACTCGAGTTTTCGTAGGAGCTAAAAATGGTACAAGCGGCCTCGCCGGTCGCTGAGTCCTTTCGGGCCGT
>NW_006465985.1:0-247 GCF_000325575.1 Pteropus alecto | reverse complement strand
GTGAAAGGTGAAGCGGTGAAGAAGTACAAATTAGTAGTCCTGAAACAGTCACGGGGATGTGGAGTACGGCAAAGGCAGGGTAGCCTGGAATAGTGTAACAGCTGTGCATGGTGCTGGGGGTACTGATTGGAGGAATTACCTCATCAATTATATAAATGTCTAAGTACTGCCCTGTGTACTGGAAGCTAATAAGCAAAAAACGCCACCCCCACTTTAAATAAAAAAATAAGCACACCACACGCGTAGC
>NW_006465984.1:0-247 GCF_000325575.1 Pteropus alecto | reverse complement strand
AACTTAAATGCATTTATGACTAAGTGAAAGAAGCTAGTATGAAAAGGCTACTGACTGTATGAATCCAACTGATGACATTCTGCAAAGTGTAAAAGCATAGAGACAGTGAAAAGATTGGTGGTTTCTGGAAGCAGGGGAGAAGCAGGGAGATAAGCAGATTTTTAGGGCAGTTGTATTATTCTGTACAATACTGTAGTTGTGGCTACATGCCATTATACATTTATCAAAACCCATGAAATGTACAGTA
>NW_006465983.1:0-247 GCF_000325575.1 Pteropus alecto | reverse complement strand
AATATGCTTATAAAGTAACAGAAAGGGCAAACAGTTTTGATCAGAACGATCACCATGTGTGACAGGACAATTTTTGCAATATTAACAGAGTTTTTTGCTTTCTCATTTTTCATTCTTAAAACCACATGATCTTTCCTTTCTTCAGGCAGTTGGGTGATTCTCTGCTCATCACTTCAAGGAGAGGACGTACATCTGGAAAAAATATAAAGATGCTTCTCCTGCCATTTTATTGAGAAAGTGTCAGCCC
>NW_006465982.1:0-247 GCF_000325575.1 Pteropus alecto | reverse complement strand
GCTTCGACTATTAAACTTCCATTTTCCCACAGACAAGTAGACTTAATAAGACTTAACCGATAGCTGAGATTAAAAGATAATAATAATTTAAAATAAATTCAGCAAAGTCCAATTAAAACACACAAATTGGAATAACGCATTATAACATTAAGAATCTCTAAAGTAAAACAGCTTTTTTGTTGTTACTAGTTTGAGTTGGCGCACAGAGGCGCTGCAGGGTCTGAAGCTCCACGGAGCTGAGTCTCTG
>NW_006465981.1:0-247 GCF_000325575.1 Pteropus alecto | reverse complement strand
CAATTCATGCGTCATTTGATTAAAGTCAATTAGATTTTCAAATTCACTTGATTGAATTTTGTTTTTTAACAATATATTGTTCCAAATATATTAGTTCTTGTGATGTCGTGATTTATAATAAATGTATATTTGGTCTTTGTCCTGTTCTGGCACAGAGCTCGTAAAATCCTTGGAAATTCTTTAATGAGAGGAGTGGTAAAGGTGCCTTCTTTATATTAATGAACTGACTTTTAGAATGCCCTAAGAT
>NW_006465980.1:0-247 GCF_000325575.1 Pteropus alecto | reverse complement strand
TTTCTGTCTCCACTTGATGTGGGCGCCAAGAGGGGATGAGCGAAGCTTCTATTATCTATGCCCTTTTGCCCACTTCTCAAAAAAGTTTTTGATTAAGTAATTACTACTACTTGAAATTCAATATTTCCTCAGTCTTAAATTATATCAATTGTAACAACGTTCTCTTTTAAAATAAAAGCCCTTTAGGGGACAAGTCACACTATCTTATCAATAGTCAAATATTCCTGAATTTCAGAAGCATTAAAAA
>NW_006465979.1:0-246 GCF_000325575.1 Pteropus alecto | reverse complement strand
GGACTTTTTCCAGCCCCCGGAATTCCCCTGCCTCACGCTTTTGCTGGCCTACATCCAGCTTAACTTCCCAGGGTCCAGCCTGGAGCACCAGGTCCAGCTCCTCCTGTCAGCACTAACGGACCTGGAGTCACCTGAGGCAGAGACGGAGGGTGAGGACAACTATGGGGGCAATGTGGCCTGTGAGTGTGTCGGCCGGTGTCGAGCCACACACAGGGCGATTTCCGAGGCTGGGTTAGGCCAGAACAC
>NW_006465978.1:0-247 GCF_000325575.1 Pteropus alecto | reverse complement strand
ATACACATGTGTGTTGCAGAGGAGAAAACTGATTATACTTAACACATAATGTATATAATCATATATACATAAGATATATAATTTATAATCCCTTTTCTCCTCTGTAAAGAGAAAATAGAGACCATACTGTCCTACCAGCCTCAGAGGGTTGTAATGAGAAAAAAAATAGTACGCATGAAAATTCCCATGCACGAGTAAATAGCAACATTACACATATGCTGGTTAACGTTTATTTCTTTTCTACCAA
>NW_006465977.1:0-247 GCF_000325575.1 Pteropus alecto | reverse complement strand
TAGAGCAGAAATAAATAAAATTGAAAACAAAAAATATAGAAAAATAAATGCAACAAAGATTCTTTGATTCTTTGAGAAGGTTAATAAAATTAAGGTTAATAAAATTGTCTCCCCTGGCTTAACACACTCAAGAAAAAAGAGAAAGAACACAAACAAACTCAGGATGAAAGAGGAGAAATTATAACTGACATCTAAGAAATACAAAGAATCACACAAGAACACTATGAAAAAGTATATAACACCAAAT
>NW_006465976.1:0-246 GCF_000325575.1 Pteropus alecto | reverse complement strand
AAAAAAAACTGATAATACCAAGTGTTAGCAAGGATGTGGAGTCACTGGAACTCTCAAACGTTGTTGATAGGAATGCAAACTGGTACAGTCACTTTGGAAAACAGTTTGGTAGTGTCATATGGTAAGTTATAAATATACACTTACCATATGATCCAGCAATTCAACTCAGAGATGTATACCCAGGAGAAATGAAAACATGTAGATACAAAGACATGTTCCTAAATGTCATAGCAGCTTTTTAAAAAA
>NW_006465975.1:0-247 GCF_000325575.1 Pteropus alecto | reverse complement strand
ACTTAGATATCGTCCCACAAGTCTCTGAGAATCTGAGAAGTCACCCATAGGTGACTTCCAGAAGAACTCTACAAAATGACTTTCCTTTTCTCTTTTATACATGAGAGTGCTGGACATATAGAGGTTTGAATAGACAATTAAGTGAGAAAATTAAAATTAAAATCAATTCTTTTATTGTAACCCATTGTGTTATTTAGAATCCATTAATCCACACTGATATTAAATGGACACATAAATAAATAACTAG
>NW_006465974.1:0-247 GCF_000325575.1 Pteropus alecto | reverse complement strand
GTTATAGTTGGCATACAATATTATATTAGTTTAAAGGTATACAGCAGAGTGATTAAAGATCTATATATCACCCCGACAAATCCAGTTCCTCTCTGCTCTATACATATTTATTACAATATTATGGACCATATTTTTTATGCTATACTTTACGTCTCCATGACTATATTGTAACTACCCATTTGTACTTTTTAATTGCTTTGCCCTTTTTTCCTGGTTCTCCCTATCCCCGCCTCAATCTGGTAACCCT
>NW_006465973.1:0-247 GCF_000325575.1 Pteropus alecto | reverse complement strand
CCGTTCATGTCACGCCCATATTTCTAACACGTATTTGTCCAGAGTCCGTACGTGTTAAAAGAATTCTGATATTTGCCCGCTGAAATGTACTGAAATCTTCGTGATCGCTCTGCTTGGTGGCGTCGTTTTATTGTCCCGTTATTCTGTTTTTCTGTATTTTCCTCATATCACTTCTTGCTCGGAAAGTCAGGAAGGAAAAGATTTGGGGGTAAAAAAAAAAAATCCTATTTTCAATCCTTTGTGGGGA
>NW_006465972.1:0-246 GCF_000325575.1 Pteropus alecto | reverse complement strand
GACTTAATGAATTCTATTAGCCCCGAGGGGAGCGAGGCTTATCGTGCCAGAAATGGACCAAGACCCCTATGGCGAAGGCCACGCAACCGATGACAAAATGTGCCCTACGAACACGGAGCCCATTCTGAGAGAGTCTTCAAGCCTCACGTGCCGGTACGGGGCGTGCTGGCTCCTGGCCCCAACTCCTTTCCACGATGACGCCTCTCGACGTGTCCTCGCTGGCCTGGGTGTCCGTCTGTGAACGGT
>NW_006465971.1:0-246 GCF_000325575.1 Pteropus alecto | reverse complement strand
TGATATTGTTAGTGTAATGTTTAAGGTAAGGGTTTTTATTAGATTTAGGAATATCTTTTGTTTTATCGCTAGGATTGGTGTTAGGGTTAGTGTTAGGGTAAGGTTATTTTTAGGGTATTTTTTATGGTTAAATTTAGGATTAGGATTAGGATTAGATTAAGGGATTAGGGGTAGGGTTAGGATTAGTGTAAAATTTTAGGTTAGGGTTGGTGTAAGGGGTAGGGTAAGAATTAGGTTTAGGATTAG
>NW_006465970.1:0-246 GCF_000325575.1 Pteropus alecto | reverse complement strand
AGAAAGACAGATACCATATGACTTCACATATATGTGAAATCTAAGGAACAAAACAAGCAAGCAAACAAAACGAAAGCGTACTCATAGATACAGAGGACTGCTGATTGTCAGATGGGAGGTGGGGTTAAGGGGCTGGGTGAAAAGGGGAAAGGTTGATTAAGAAGCACAAATGTGTCGTTTCAAAATAGTCCCGGGGATGTAAAGAACGGCGTAGGGAATACAGTGAATAATATTTTAATAACTATG
>NW_006465969.1:0-246 GCF_000325575.1 Pteropus alecto | reverse complement strand
GCATTTATAGGGCCACTGCTTTATCCAGTAGGAAGTTGATCCTTAACTGAGCCAAAGTGACTCTCTGCCTCCAATAACCAATTGAAAGAAGATTTTTGCTTTTCAATTGGTGTTGATATTCAGTATTATTTCATATTATTTCAGGTGTACAGCTAGTGGTTAGACATTTATTTAAATTACAAAGTGATCCCCTAATTAATCTAGTACCCACTTGGTACTATAAAGTTATCACAATATTAATGACAA
>NW_006465968.1:0-246 GCF_000325575.1 Pteropus alecto | reverse complement strand
TATATATATATATACGTATATATATATAAACACAATACCATATACACACACATATATATATATATATGGTATTGTGTTTCTTTCTGCCAGCACATTATTTGACCCATTTTACCACATCTACTTCACTCCTCCCCCCTCTCCCCCTACTCTCTGGTAATCACTGGTCTATTGTCTGTGACTATGAGTCTCTGTTTGTCCTGTTCGTTAGTTGCCCACATATAAGTGATATCATGTGGTTCTCAACTT
>NW_006465967.1:0-246 GCF_000325575.1 Pteropus alecto | reverse complement strand
TTTTAATCTTTATTGCAGTCTAAAATCAATTTTAGTTTCTCCTCACATGTTGAAATTGGGACCAGGAACCAAAAGAGGGGCTCAAAAATGTTAGTTATTTTTTCTTTTATACTGTAGAAAAGTAAAGTTTTAGTAAATACCACATCACAATTTAAAAGGAACATTAACATTTGAAGAAGGATATCCAGGCTGAGGAAGGATCTGTTCAACAAATCATACAAATAATTACTGAAAAGGTGAAAATAA
>NW_006465966.1:0-246 GCF_000325575.1 Pteropus alecto | reverse complement strand
CACACACACACACGTCGCAGCTTTCTGCCCTCTGCTATCCTTATTTCGTCTGCGTTCCAACGTCCAAAAAACACACTGAAAATTTTCAACAACTCTTCTTCTCTCCCAATCTCTCAGACCTCGTGGGTTAACACCTGCAATTTTAGTGAGTTTAGTGGGATTTTGGGGGGTGAAAGGTGATAAAGTTCTTCTATCATGTTAAAGTGAGAGCCCCTTTAGTTTTCTAAATTGAATTAACTCACACTC
>NW_006465965.1:0-246 GCF_000325575.1 Pteropus alecto | reverse complement strand
TGGGCACACCCACCCTGGGACTTGGTGTGCTCATCTGCGGGGAGAAGCTGAATAGGTGGCTGGAGGGGAACCCAGGACCAAGTGCAAAGGCCAAGGCCCATGTTTTTTTATTTCTGTGCAATAGTTTCCCTCTTGATGTTTGATTATTCAAGTTGATTTTGAATTTTGGGAGTATATAATGATGCCCTCCAGTCCCTTGATAACAGGGGATCTGTTTCTATTCAGGCCCCTTGTCACATGAAGGAA
>NW_006465964.1:0-246 GCF_000325575.1 Pteropus alecto | reverse complement strand
TGTCTGCATTCTAATGCCTGGAACCTATGAATATGGTACCTTACTTGGCAAAGGGACCTTGCAGATGTAAGCTAAGGATCTCGAGATGGAGAGACACCCCTGGATTATCCCTTGAGACTATGCTCCAGGTGCCCAGGGCCCCAGCTTTTCTGTCCTAAATGGCCCTGGGCATGATGGCAGGGCTTGTGCAGGCAGCTTCCCCATCCATCCTGGAGAGCTGACTGCACCGACAGTGTGCCACCCGCC
>NW_006465963.1:0-246 GCF_000325575.1 Pteropus alecto | reverse complement strand
GTCTCTCTGTAAGTTCTTGGTGCCCCCTGCACGCAGTGGAATAGGCACTGGTGCTCAGAGCGAGCAGGTCCATCATCTCAAAAATCTGCTCGCAGACATGGCCCCTTTAAGAAGCTTCTGCTGCTGCTGCCGCTGCAGCCTCCATCTCACTCAGCGGCTGGGGACTGGGCAGCCCCTCATCCTCGCCCCGTCCTACTTTCTGCTGTTGCAAGGTGACTTCTTGGACTTCTCCCTAGTTATATGGCT
>NW_006465962.1:0-246 GCF_000325575.1 Pteropus alecto | reverse complement strand
TAACACTTTTTGGGTGTTTAGATTAAAAGACTGTCTGTTCCTTAGCTTCCAGAGAGTAAGATGTTACTTGTCTCTGTGACATTCCTGATGTCAATCGCCTGGAGAGGGGCAGTTTCTTGGGTAGGACCCACTGCAACTCTGAGAACTAGAATAATGTCAGAGGCCTCTGCTCTCCCAGTGCCCGAGGCTTCACTAACTTCCCTCTACAAATCCAGGCTCTGTCCCAGGCAGAGGAGGTTAGAGGCA
>NW_006465961.1:0-246 GCF_000325575.1 Pteropus alecto | reverse complement strand
CTAGGAGGGGTCCAGCAGGAAGGAGGGCTCTCCCCCAAGTGGAGCTGGACAGGAAGACCACTCACACCCAGACTCAGAACCTTTGACCACGAAGGGAACAAATTCTGTAGCATTTTCCCCTTGGGTCAAACCCTCCTTGTCTCTAAAATGAGAAGACCAGGCTGAACTTCCCTAGGTGGAAAATAGGGTTAGGGAGGGCAACTCAACCTCAGAAAAAGCCTAATACTCCCAAACCGTTTCACTGTA
>NW_006465960.1:0-246 GCF_000325575.1 Pteropus alecto | reverse complement strand
ACCCATCATCCCCCCCAAAAGAGCTAGAAAATTGGTGTAATATACTAAACTTAGGGTCCCTCCCATTCCAGTCCCTCTCCCTCCCCGCCACGAAGCGGTAACCGTCAACCTAAACTGTACATTTCCTTGATGTCTTTTCTGTCATTTTCTTGCAGGTACATGTAGTCCTTAAGAAAACACGTATTTTAGTTTTTTAAGGTTTATAAAAAGCATATCATGCTGTGTGTAACTTAATATTATATTACT
>NW_006465959.1:0-246 GCF_000325575.1 Pteropus alecto | reverse complement strand
CGCCAACCTTATTGTCCACTTTGCCTTATCCTTTTTAGGTCACAGTATCACAGTTGTAAATGCACTTATAAATTTTAAGTACTAAAACAGTTGGGTCTTATATTATCACTGTTCATTATGAAAAGTAAAAATTCATCAAGTAGGTGTTACAGCCAAACTGCAAGATGTCCACCAATGATTACCACCTGCTGGTGCACATACCTTTGTATACTTCCCTTCCACATGTGTGGAGTTTGATCTGTGTGA
>NW_006465958.1:0-246 GCF_000325575.1 Pteropus alecto | reverse complement strand
TAATAATAGTGGTGATTTTTATATAGATGGATATTATTTTTTAAACCTCTAAAATTTATAATACCAAATTTTGTTGTGAGTAAATCAAGCAAGAACTCATGATATGAATCATCACTCATTGGAAAACATTGTAATGTTGAATGGAAGATTCATTTTTTAAATTCAGTAAAAATTTATTAATCACCTCTTATTTGCCAAGACCTGTTCTGAGTACTGGAGACATACCATTTAACTAAGCAGCCAGCA
>NW_006465957.1:0-246 GCF_000325575.1 Pteropus alecto | reverse complement strand
AGCCCACTCATCTCCTTTTTAAACCGCCTGACCCCCATGCAGTGTTGTCTGGTGCCGGATCTTTTGTAGCTGATGCTGTTCCTATGTCCCCATCACCAGACAGCTGGCCGCCTCAGTCGCAGTGTCCACTCCTCCCACACCCGGCCCCACGTGGAACTGGCCGGAACACCCATGGGGTCCAGGGACCGGCCCTGCACCCCAGACCGTCCCGTCTCCATTCCTCAACTATTATAACACGACTGTCGC
>NW_006465956.1:0-246 GCF_000325575.1 Pteropus alecto | reverse complement strand
AGTTAGATCTAAGTCTACGCACATAGATTTTAGAGTAATGCGAATTCCTTAAATGTTGAAAATTATTTTCAATTTCGAGCTATATGCAACAGTTTTGAATATCAAGCTAATTGGTAAGTATCTTCCAGGCCACAACTTGGAACATCAAGAGAAGCAAGAAAATTGACCCTCAGCTTTTGGGAAATGATGCTATTTCTGCAACAAGAGAGAATTGACAAGTTTACTTATTTATTTATTTATTTATTT
>NW_006465955.1:0-246 GCF_000325575.1 Pteropus alecto | reverse complement strand
ACCTGTGTGGATGGGGAGGCAGTGAGGAGAATCACAGGTGAGCCCTGCATCTGACCTGGCAGGATTGAACAGGCATGAACTATGGGTAATAGAGAAGAGGAGTCATAACCTGACTTCATCCTGGAGGCATAAGGATGTTGTCTGCTCTGAGATGGCAAGATCAAATCCACAAATATGAAGTAGGCGTGCTTTCCCTAATTCCGAATCAAGAGAGCCCAAGGGAACAATTAGCTCTCAGGTAGCAAA
>NW_006465954.1:0-246 GCF_000325575.1 Pteropus alecto | reverse complement strand
TCCCTGTCCCGCTGAGTGGTGACATTGCTGCCAACCGTACGTTTTCTTATCGATTCATGATTGACGTCTGTCTTCCCCTGGACCACCTGCATCATGAAGACAGCTGTGAGCACACCTGTCGTCTCGCTGTGGGGTCCCCGGCACCTTGCACGTCCCTGCGATGTGCCGAGCGCTCTGCAGATGCTCGTCCACCGAAGGAAGGAAGCGAAGCCGCGTCTCGATGATTCTGGTGGTTTTTCCAGCGGC
>NW_006465953.1:0-246 GCF_000325575.1 Pteropus alecto | reverse complement strand
CAGCCCCAGTGTCTACCATAAAGGTCATTGATTGGTCCCCTACTTCTTTGCGACCGGAGACTCCCGGGGGCCTAGGATCGGGGACCCCAGTCGCCCCTAGTCTGACTCTTTTCTGGCCAGGCCAATAAGATCTTGGATGACTGTCTCAGGTTGCTATTTTCCTGTACAGGTTGATTGAACTACTTCGACTCTTCAGATATCCTCCCACGGTGGGGACACTCTTTTTTCCAATGGCCGGTCTCTTTG
>NW_006465952.1:0-246 GCF_000325575.1 Pteropus alecto | reverse complement strand
TTGGGAGTATTCATTCGTCTCACCCATGACAGCTATGTGAGGGGACCCATGTCCTCTCCCTCCACGCAGAGCCCCTCTAACGTGGAAGGAGGAACATCCGGAAGGGCAGAGGCTGGAAGTCACAGGGCAGCTGGGAAAGGCAGAGGGAGGACACAGTGTCCCACTCAGGGGAGATGACACCGAAGGCCTTCTCCACGTCTTCGAGCACATTTCTCTTCCCCAGCAAGAAGCTTTATGTGATGGTAT
>NW_006465951.1:0-246 GCF_000325575.1 Pteropus alecto | reverse complement strand
CTGGTAATGCTGATCACTAAGACTTCTGAATCAGCCCCACCATCAGCTCAGAAGCCACTCTGTCACTCTGTGTCACTGATGGTCTGCATTCAGGCCTAGAGAGTTGGCAACAGCCTGTTTGCTTTGTCATCTTCTCAGAAATACGCTTCATTCACTCTTGAATTTCCTATTTCTTGTCTGTTTTAAAACTCCTTATATAGCATTTTCCCCAGTCAAAACACATGCCATGAAGAGATCGTGTCTTTG
>NW_006465950.1:0-246 GCF_000325575.1 Pteropus alecto | reverse complement strand
AAGCTGGTGCTGAGGCGGCACCTGAGCCAGGACCACGCGGCCGGCAGCAAGGCGGCCACCAGTGAGCTGCACCCGCGGTGAGTGCACAGGCCGATGGGCCTGCCCACGGGGCTCTTCGCCGTCGTGGGGTCTGGGGAGCGGGTACACCTCCGCGTAGAAGGTGTTCAGGGGGCTGCTGGCCCAGGCCACCAGCTCCGAATGCAAAGCCATGGCCGTGGGGGCGCCCCAGAGAGTGACCAAGGGACG
>NW_006465949.1:0-246 GCF_000325575.1 Pteropus alecto | reverse complement strand
GTCCCGCCTGCGAGCTGTTTGTGTGTTTGTTGATACTGACGAGTCAGACAGAAAAGAAATCAGAACCCCCCATGTGCACCCGTCACAACTGATTCCCTCTCCGCATCGGTGGGTCGTCCATTCTGGGGACTGGAAGGTCCTCCCTACCCTTTGGGGGTTACCGTTCGCGACATGATGGCCACAGCACCCCCGTGTGCACGCTTTTCTGGCTGATCCGCACCGTTCCGAGTTTCTCCGACATCTTCT
>NW_006465948.1:0-246 GCF_000325575.1 Pteropus alecto | reverse complement strand
CACAAAGCAGAGAGCAGAGAGCGTCTCGGCCACGCACGCTCCGGGCCGGGGCGTGAGCGGAACCGGCGGGTATCGGGGCCCTGGTTCAAAATGTCCATTCCCATGGTCTGGCAGGCGAAGGCAGCGGGGGTGGCCCCTCCCACTCCTTAGGACAAAGGCACCGGCCTCCGCGAGCCCGCCTGACGACCAGCCTGACCCGCCATCCCGCCACCGTCCCTGTCCCGTCAGCATCGGGCCCGGGAACCA
>NW_006465947.1:0-246 GCF_000325575.1 Pteropus alecto | reverse complement strand
AAGGTGGAAGGTCATCCTTTCGGGAACACGGCACGTGCACGCAGTTGGAGTCTGAGATGGTGGGGGATGTGCGGCAGCATTCGCACTGGACAGGGAGGGTCGGGCCACATGGCAGGGCTGGCAGCCCCCGGCGTCCTCCTACGGGCTCAGGAAGATGTTGGTACAGGGGGTGGCCAGGCTGCCATGCCAGGCTTGAAAAGGAGAGAGAAACTGCTGAGAATTTACCTGCCAAGGAAATGTCTGAAC
>NW_006465946.1:0-246 GCF_000325575.1 Pteropus alecto | reverse complement strand
AAGGGGCTAATATTCAAAATATATAAGAATGCATAGAACTCAACAACAACAAAACAAAGACTGTAAAAACTGGGCAGAGGACCTGAACAGATACAGACAGATGAAATACAGACAGCCAACAGATATATGAAAAGATGTTCTCCTTCAGTAGCTATTAGGGATATGCAAATGAAAACCACAATGAGATATCACCTCAAACCTGTTATAATGACTATTATCAATGAGGCAGGAAATAATGTGTTGGAG
>NW_006465945.1:0-246 GCF_000325575.1 Pteropus alecto | reverse complement strand
CAGGATGACCAGTGTGGAGGTCACTGCAGCGGTATGAACTGAGGTCACTTCACTTAAAAGGATGATGACAGTGGAAATTCAAAGGAGGGGTGTTCATCTGGTATGGGGAGCCCAGGGACGGAAGCCAGAAAGCAGAGGGGTTGGGGAGGGAAGTGTTGAAAGTCTACGAGGACCACATGTTTGAGAAGCTTGACTGTGACGGGAGGAGAGCGAGAGAATGGAGAGCTGTAAGCAAGTGTACATGCG
>NW_006465944.1:0-246 GCF_000325575.1 Pteropus alecto | reverse complement strand
GTAAACCAAGGAAGATCTGGTTTCCATTTCCAATGCACTTGCCATAGATGGTTTATGTTTCAGCCAACCAAACATAAACTCTTTTAAAGCCCTTTCTAATGCCCCAATCTGAAGCATTGAATGTAGAATCTCTGTTTAATGAGCCCATTTTAATAATTCAGCCTGATCCAACTTTATGGTCCTTCCTTCATTATCCAACATCCATTCCTATACATGTTCCCCGAATGTCTGTCTATCAATTAGAAC
>NW_006465943.1:0-246 GCF_000325575.1 Pteropus alecto | reverse complement strand
TGCGCTCAGCCACCCCCGTTAGGGGCTCTCCGGAGTGTCCTGTCGGCAGATGTGCAGTCTCTGGCTTCGGGATGGCCAGATGGGGCCCGGGGCGGCCAGAGTCCGCAGGCTCCCAGCCTGTGTGCCCAGTGGGCTGCCCCACGCCGTTTCCTCTGTGACCCAGGGTGTGCACAAGGGCAAGGGGCTGCTGGCAAGTCTTTCCCGCAGACGTGTGGCCTGGGACGCGCCCCTTAATCCTCTTCGCGC
>NW_006465942.1:0-246 GCF_000325575.1 Pteropus alecto | reverse complement strand
GAGCCGGGAAGTGCCTCAGACTCGCCAAGCTCTGGCCCTCCTTCAGCCCCTGGGCCTTTGCACACGCAGTTCCCTCTCGGAAAACGTCCCCCCCTCTCTGCCAGGCCGACCCCCAGGTCTCCACTCCAATTTCGCCTCCTCCGAGCGGCCCCCCACACTCCGCTGGCCGGTGGCTTGGTAGGTCGCCTGCGCTCCCAGCGTTAGGCGTTCCGGAAACGTCTCCGGGGCGAGGGATGCCACGCCATC
>NW_006465941.1:0-246 GCF_000325575.1 Pteropus alecto | reverse complement strand
AGAGCGGATGAACAGCATCTAGTTCTTTCCCGAAATGCTCTGTCCTTCTTTAAAAGTGGAGGCACGGTCCAGCTATTCCTGTGGCAGGACAAGTCCAGTTGTGATAAGAACTTTGTTCTTTTTAAATGCTCGCCACTTACACAAGACCGAGCGGTAACAATGCCTGAAGGCCCATCTGGCGATACTGAAGGGGGCATCACTACCGATGCCCCCAGTATTCGTCACTACCTCTTTTAACCCTCAGGG
>NW_006465940.1:0-246 GCF_000325575.1 Pteropus alecto | reverse complement strand
TCTTGGGCTTCTGGTCAAGATGGCAGAGTAGGTAGGTGCTATGCTCGCCTCCTCTCACAACTACAACAAAATTACAACTAAACTATAGAACAGCCGGCATTGGCAGTCGCCTGGAGACTACCTGAACAGAAGTTCTACAGCTGCGGACACATAGAGGGGCCCTCCTTGAGACTAGTAGGAGGGGCAGAGATGTTAAACGGGCTGGTCCCACGCCCACGTGCGGCGGTTGAGAATCAGGAGAAATAT
>NW_006465939.1:0-246 GCF_000325575.1 Pteropus alecto | reverse complement strand
TTACTGAAGTTGCAGTAAGACTGAGGTTGTAGTGACCTGACTGCCATTTTCTCCCTGAGACCCTGCCCCACCCTACCCACAATTGTTCCAGATGGCACACTGACAGCAAACCTCCACTGCCCTGACCCCAACACTCCCAGCTCTCCCAATCCACACAGGTGGCAAAATTTCCCAGCATAGGGCTCACACTGTACACAAATCAGTTGCAGGTAGACCTCTGCTGCCTGCAAGAATTGCAATATTGCT
>NW_006465938.1:0-246 GCF_000325575.1 Pteropus alecto | reverse complement strand
TTCTCCACTGTCATGTTATTATTCTCCACTCTGGGATAGATGGCGAAGTGTCTTGTGGGTAGATACTTGGAGACCATGTAAACATGCTGTTCCTCCCCAAACTTTCATTTTAGCATCTACTGATTCTTACATGAATCAACGATTATGTGGATGGTTACCAAACGGTGATTTTTTTTCTAACTTAGTGATTCTTTCTACATTAAGGAAGAGATTTTCTCCCTCCATTACTTATCTATCTATCTATCT
>NW_006465937.1:0-246 GCF_000325575.1 Pteropus alecto | reverse complement strand
AGCCCCGTGTGGGAAGCCCAGAGGTCCTCTGGGGGAAACTCTGCAGCTGAGACATCCCTCCCGTTGCTCAACTGCCACACGTGGGTGTGGGACCAGTCCATTCGGGCCTCTGCCCTCCTGCCAGTCTCGAGGCGGACTCTTCTGTGTGTCCTCAGTTGTAGGACGCTGTTCTGCAGACCTCAGGCGGGTCTCAGTGATGGCTGTTCTGTGGTTTAGCTGTGATGCTGAGGTGGTCGTGGGGGGAGG
>NW_006465936.1:0-246 GCF_000325575.1 Pteropus alecto | reverse complement strand
ACTCGGGCAGGTGACCGGAGGTGTCCGAGTCAGGGTGCCCAGCCAGGGTGTCAGAGCAACGTGCACGGAAGGGGGATTCGGGTGCAGAGGCCTGGGGCGGACACCAGGGGGCAGGGAGGAGCGCCCGGGACGGGCCGAGGGCGCCGCCCAGACCAAGCCGGCTGAACAGTGGGCGTGGCGGGTGGGTGAGGGGCCCTCGGGGGCGGGTGTGGAGCGTTTCCCCGGGTGACCCTGCTCCCCTCATCC
>NW_006465935.1:0-246 GCF_000325575.1 Pteropus alecto | reverse complement strand
CTTAGGGCTAACACTGAACTTAGAGCCGGGAGGCCTAGGTTCAAATCCCAGCTCTGCTGCTAACCAGTGGAATAATCTAAGGCAAGTCATTTTGCCTCCCTGCGCTGAGGCTTCCTCAGCTGTCAAGTGGAAGCACCGTGCCAGCTGCCCTCACCTTCTCATCAATAAAACGAGGTTAGTCATGACCGTGAACAAACATGTGCACTTAAATCCCTTGTTCGCTGTCTGGTGCAGACAGACCCTTCA
>NW_006465934.1:0-246 GCF_000325575.1 Pteropus alecto | reverse complement strand
CAAATGTTTGTTGTTTAGGCCGCCCAGCCTATGGCATTTTGCTACAGCAGCACGAACCAGGGCAGACCATGATTGACAGGAAGACGCGATGGCAAAGGCTTCAAGATTCCCAGCCCCAGGAGACGTCGGCCACTCAGGTCACAGAGATCCAGCCTTTTAGACTTTTTTTTTTTTGTCGCCACATCACATGACAGGGGACGTTTGGTTGCATGACCTCCTCCCTGCATGCCCAGGTGGAATGCCCCT
>NW_006465933.1:0-246 GCF_000325575.1 Pteropus alecto | reverse complement strand
CAGTTCTATCTTCATAAATATTTTAATGATTATAAGATAGCTGAGGGATCAGATCTTGTATGGGAGTCTAATAGCACCAACAAGTCAGAGGCAGACTTTGGCAACAATCTAAACAATGATGACAAAGGAAATGGACTGCCGTGAGCCCCTGTGAATTGAAAATCTCAAGCACAATCTCAGTTTTGTAGAATGAATCAGTTCTTTCGGTGGCTTACTGGAAGCTAATGACAGATAATCTCGCTAATT
>NW_006465932.1:0-246 GCF_000325575.1 Pteropus alecto | reverse complement strand
AACAAACCATGGGCCCCAAAAGGAGCCACCTCAGCCAACCTGTAGCCTAAGGAGAACCACTCTAGGTGACTCCAGGAATAATTATTATTGTTTATGACAATGAAATTTTGTGAGTTTCCTTGCAACAGCTAACTGACACACTGGAATAATTTTTTTTTAATGCATTCATGAGTTTATCTTCCCTGAACACAATCTGTCTGATAATCGGCTAGATCCACCCAAAACTTAGAAATGATTAGGATTGCT
>NW_006465931.1:0-246 GCF_000325575.1 Pteropus alecto | reverse complement strand
CGCGGACGGACTGTCTGTCGTCCCCCGGCAGAGCCAGTACCGCGCGTCTGTGAGGAGGACACAGTTGTCCATACATGGCACCTGGGTAACGGTGATCTAGGTGAAAACAGAAAAGGAAAAAGGAGAAAAAACTGGGACCACTGATAGATAATCTCAGGCGAAATCGTGACGCTTTAGATGCTCGTGGAGGAGAAAGTCTTCGTAGCCTCCACTGCAGAAAGTTTTCTTAAACACGATGCAAACGCG
>NW_006465930.1:0-246 GCF_000325575.1 Pteropus alecto | reverse complement strand
AAATTTGTTGCATACATACAAATTCCCTGTTTAGTGAGATTTTCTGAAAGTTCTCATTAGATGACTTGGGTAATCCATCTCAGATCCAGTAAACATAATTTGTTTTATATTCTAAAGAACTTCATATTAATCAGGAATATTAGACCATAAACTTGTTAAATCAATTTATTTGTTTGCAATGTAAAGTTACAATGCCATAAAGTGGGTTCTGGTTGTTACCCAAATGGTAATACTAAGAGAACAATG
>NW_006465929.1:0-246 GCF_000325575.1 Pteropus alecto | reverse complement strand
TGGTAAAGTTGCAGGATACAAAATCAACATTAAAAAAATCAGTTGCTTTTCTATACACTTATAACAAATTATCCAAAAAGGAAATTAAGAAAGCAATTCCATTTACAATAGTATCAAAAAAACTAAAATAAAATACTTAAGAGTAAATTTAAACAAGGAGGTGAGATGCTTTTACATTGAAAACTATAAAACATTGATGAAAGAAATTAAAACAGACAGAAATAAACAGATGGAAAAACATCTCAG
>NW_006465928.1:0-246 GCF_000325575.1 Pteropus alecto | reverse complement strand
TATATGGGTGGTGGGAAGACAGCGTATCAATCAGGGTTGTCTTCAGCTGTGAACCACTGACAATGTGGAAAATGTCACCTTAAGCAAGTGAGAGGTTTGTTTCCTCACATGTCAAGAAGGCTGGGAGAGGTATCCAGAGCTGAATCGGAGGCTCAACCATCCTGAAAGTTTTGTCCTCAGGCTTTTACTTAGGTCCCAAGGTGACTGCCCGACTTCTTGGGTCATTTCTGCCTTTAGGGCAGGAAA
>NW_006465927.1:0-246 GCF_000325575.1 Pteropus alecto | reverse complement strand
GGGGAGGGGTAGGGAGATCAATCCAGCAAAGACTGGGCTGTCGTTTGCAGCCCAGTCTCAGAAGTCCCATCATTATCACTATAAGCCATTAGTGATAAGCAGACATGAGATCCAGCACACGCTCAGGGGGAGGAGATGATACAAGAGCATCAATGCCTGAAGGTGGAGGTGACCAAGGGCCATAGTGGAGGCTGCCTGCCATAATACCCTAGGTCCTATTACTAATTCTCAGTAAGGAACTGGGAC
>NW_006465926.1:0-246 GCF_000325575.1 Pteropus alecto | reverse complement strand
TGTGTGGCACTTTCTCTTGGTCTCTCGTCCACCCCCTTTGGGAGTGGCGGTGGAGCCCGCTGTCCCCCAGCTAGGGCCCCCTCCTGCACAGTGTGGCCGTGTCCAAACAGGACTCGTGGGGGCTCCGTCTGAGGAGGAACGGTCCCCTCACGCCACCTGCCACCTTGCTGTGTCTCTCTGGTCCTCGACCGCTTCGCCCCCATCCCTGGCTGCGTTTCCTGTCTCTGCTGGCTGTCCCTGTATCTC
>NW_006465925.1:0-246 GCF_000325575.1 Pteropus alecto | reverse complement strand
CAAAAACAGACAAGTAGTATCCAACCGCGGCTGCTGTGCTGGTTGTGGTATATTTTCCAGAGCACATTAATACTGTTTCCCTTAAGTGGTATAGAGCCACGAATCCGACCAGTGCAGACGTTCCATGCCTATCAGCTGACAGCACAGAGTGTCAGACCCTATTCACACACGCACGGAATGGACGACTGTATACTTAAAGCATTGCTCAAGATTATTTTTACTCTTTCTCTTGGCCAACATATCCCC
>NW_006465924.1:0-246 GCF_000325575.1 Pteropus alecto | reverse complement strand
GATCAGCCATTTGGGAAAATCACATCCCAACTCATGTTCTTATTAGAAAGGTCATAATCATTCTAATGTATGCACTTCTGAATTATTGTCATTGCAGGTATACATAATTAAATATTTTCCCTAATAATTATGAAGCTATGTCTGCATTTGTAAAATAAGTAATCACAATTCACAGGCGTTGTCTGAGCTCAGTAGGAGGTTCTAACACCTCGTCCTCTTGAGTACTTACAACACTTGTTTATAGCT
>NW_006465923.1:0-246 GCF_000325575.1 Pteropus alecto | reverse complement strand
CAATGTGTGTTACCCAGGACGGCTGCCTCCTGGCTCGGTCCTAGGAGCCCCACAAAATGCCCGCGGTGGCCCGGAGGCGGAGACGTGAATTCAGGCGCTGAGTAGGGGCCACCGAGGAGACAGCACAGGAGGGTCGCACCCCGGGGCTGGAAGGAACTGAGTCTCTCCGGACGGAGGGGACTCGCTGTGCAGCCCAGACAAAGCCAGGGCATTCTGGCCACCGGCCCTGAATGCTGACCGCGGGCG
>NW_006465922.1:0-246 GCF_000325575.1 Pteropus alecto | reverse complement strand
CTCCAACTGCAATAAAAATGAGTAAGGCCTGAAGCAGGGACACCATTTGAGAGGTGTTGCAATCACCCAAGTGACAGAGGATGGTCTTGTGAACTAGGGTCGTGCCGGTGATGATGGAATGAAAAAGGGGGTCCGATTTGAAAGCTACTTACCCTGTGTAAAACATAGGACTTGGTGATCGACTGGGCACTGGGTAATGAGGGAGAAATGGTTGCGAATGACATCCAGGTTTCTGGCGTGTGCACC
>NW_006465921.1:0-246 GCF_000325575.1 Pteropus alecto | reverse complement strand
TAAGCACACACAGGCTCACACACAGGGACACGCACCATGACCACCACCACGGCAATGCAAACATCCCTTTCCAATTGAACCCACAGAAATATATATAAGCCTGCACATGTGCAAAAATGGACATGAGCACATGCCACTTCACGCACAGAAACACATCAGCACATTCGCAAGAATACAAACACATCTTGTATAAAAATCATATAAGCATATGCACAGATGCAAGCAGGCCTGGACAAACATGCAAGC
>NW_006465920.1:0-246 GCF_000325575.1 Pteropus alecto | reverse complement strand
GCACAAAGTGTGTTTTAAAGGGGGGGAAAAAGGCTATGAAGGAGGAAGGAAGCCCTCCGGACCTGCACCACTGCGACGGGCTCAGCGGGAGGGGAAGGCCAGCGGCCCCCCAGCCTCTAGAAGGGGACGACTGAAGCCACAGGGCACCTGTTCTGGATGTGGCCACCCCAAGCGCAGGCCCAGGGAGAAGAAGCAACGAACGGGGGGCGGGGGGAGGGGGGCAGGCCAGTTTTCTGCGTCCCAGTG
>NW_006465919.1:0-246 GCF_000325575.1 Pteropus alecto | reverse complement strand
GTGCCACAGGGCGCACGCTCACTGGGGACGGGGACGCAAAGGGCAGCTCAGGAAGATAGCGACAGAGGATGATGCTCCACGGACGCTCCCTGGGCCCGGCCCCTGCCCGGCGGTCCAGGCCGTTCGCGGCCCCACGCGCCTCGTGCAGCCCTGGCCGCTGATGGACCCTCGGGGGCTCCGCCTGGAACGTGGCCCGGACGTGCAGGTCCCCGGGATGAAGCCAGAGGCTGAAGTCAGTGCTGGCGG
>NW_006465918.1:0-246 GCF_000325575.1 Pteropus alecto | reverse complement strand
TCCAGGGTAATTTCTGCTTTGTCTTGTTCCTTCACGCCCCCGCCCCCATCAAAGCCACCTACAACCCCGTTTGGTTCTACCTTCATAATATGTCCCAAACCCAAATACTTCCCTCCACCCGCTACCACAATCTGATGCAAGCCAGTGACATCTTCAGCAGCCTTCCAGGCGGTCTTTCTGCTTCCACTCTCGCCCCTTCCTGGTCCCCAAGTCTGTTCCCCAGAGCAAGCTCCCCCTGCCCCCACG
>NW_006465917.1:0-246 GCF_000325575.1 Pteropus alecto | reverse complement strand
GTTATTGAGAGAGTTAAAACTGACTTTAAAGATGACATAAATCAGTCTTTATTTAAATATCTAGTTTTTAGCATGTTTATCACAATTTTTAAAAATAGTCAAAATTTGTCTATTAAATAGTGAGGCTTATCAATTTGTGAAAAATTTTAAAATTTTAAAAGATATTTGATCTATTTTAATTTTTTTTTGGAATAGATATTTGATCTATTTCAAATTTGTCTTTGAACTAAGTATGCAACTCTTTTT
>NW_006465916.1:0-246 GCF_000325575.1 Pteropus alecto | reverse complement strand
TGCTTACAGGTGAGCAAGCTCCCATCTCTGCGTCCGCTCCCAGGCTCTGTCCTGGAGGCGGCTTCCGCCTCGGTCACCTCCTCGTCATGCGATCTCTCCATGCGTCCCTGTTCCCCAGCTCACTCCCTCAGGACTCGGCTGATCTCGGGAACTTTCCCAATCCACCCGAGGCAGGGAAAGGCTCTCCTGCTACCCCAGCTGTCGGATGCCTGTCACACTGAACCCGCGCCCCACTGCCTGGGACTC
>NW_006465915.1:0-246 GCF_000325575.1 Pteropus alecto | reverse complement strand
GATCAGACTTGTTCAGGGTGGCATGGCCATAGACTAAAGTGATTATTAATATTGTTGAACCAATATCCACCATAAATTCTCATTATTTGTTTCTACTTGTTGCCTTATTTTTTTAAAAAATAATTTTATTTGTCAAGCAAAGTTGACATGCAGTATTATGTTAGTTTCAGATTTACAACATAGTAATCAGATATTTATACAACTTACGAAGTGATCACCCTGATAATTCTAGTACCCATCTGACAC
>NW_006465914.1:0-246 GCF_000325575.1 Pteropus alecto | reverse complement strand
CACACACACACACACACACACACACTCTTAATTTTCTTTAACCTAGCATTTCTGTGATTTATCTGACTGTGAAATATTTTTTCCTCTCCAGAGAGTACCTATGCCCCGGGCGCTTGTGTTCTTCGGGGGGCGGGGGGCACTTTGAGAAATGCTGGGTAGGGATAAAAGAGCTAAGTTCTAGAGGTGAAGAAACTTGTGCATTTCTGCAGATTGGTTTTGAATCTAATTATTGCTGTGATTTTTGAC
>NW_006465913.1:0-246 GCF_000325575.1 Pteropus alecto | reverse complement strand
ATTGCTCCCACATCCGCAAGCTCCTCCCTATGGGACTAAAGAGAAATCAGACTTTTTGTATTAGCTCCGAAGGGCTTGAGAGGAAGCCCTCTGTCGCTGTGCTGCTTTAAAACCGAGTAGGGCTCCTCAGACTTCTTAAGGAAGCCATAACCTTAACCATGCTTTTGACCATGTGACCACAGCAGCTTGGAAGTGGCTGATGCTTTCACCTCTGAGTTCTTTGACTGTTTAAAAAATTCACGTTAT
>NW_006465912.1:0-246 GCF_000325575.1 Pteropus alecto | reverse complement strand
ACAAAATAGTCATGGGGATATAGAGTATAGTATGGAGACTATAGTCAGTAATATTTAATAACTATGTATGGTATCAGATGGGTACCGGATTTATCGGGTGATCACTTCATAAGTTTATATAAAAGTCTATTAATATGATGTATGTCAACTATAATTGAAAAAAAATATATAAAAATTATTTAAAAAATACATTATCCCCTCCCTTTCCCCTTCAAAGCATTTTACTGTGTAGGACTCCACGCCCTG
>NW_006465911.1:0-246 GCF_000325575.1 Pteropus alecto | reverse complement strand
CCCGTGCCTTCCCCTGGCCTGGCCTCCTTTCCTTTTATGTGCAGGGGCCCCTCCTGGGTGTGGAGGCTCCTGCCCAGCTCACAGGCATCAGGAAGAACTGACCGGCATGTTGGCGGCTGCTGTTGATGCCCCTGGCCAGGTTGACTTTCCTACACTCAGAACTTCCCCAACTCTCCCCAAACCCAACAAGTCTTCACGATCAGCCTTTGAATTGTTTTCTAATTCCTCATTATGAAAATAATAGAT
>NW_006465910.1:0-246 GCF_000325575.1 Pteropus alecto | reverse complement strand
TTTTACTTTTCTCCTTGTAGGTGGATATCATTACTTCTGGAAGATTTAAGTTCAAAATTAAGTAAGGGGGCCATTTCGAATTTGGGAGTTGAATAGGAAAGCATTCCAAGGGTTAAACTAATACTCCTACCTGCCTCTGGAGAACAGTATCTAAAATAAACAACAAGGTGCCCACGACCTGTTCTCTCTGCTCCTCTCAAGAACATGCAGGAAGCAGAGGCACAGGACGTAGTTTAGGCACTTTGC
>NW_006465909.1:0-246 GCF_000325575.1 Pteropus alecto | reverse complement strand
AATAACAGGCGGCCAACAACTATGCAATTTTTCACCCACATATTTCTAGAAAAACCACAACTTTCAAAGAACAAATTCTTACTGAAAAACCCACTGGCCCCTCTGACAAAGCTATGCAAAGATTTGATATTTAAACTAACAAGCACCTGTGAAATTTCATACAGGACCCCTATAAGCACATACCAGTTTTCAACAGAGGCATGCCGAAAGCCACAGAGGGACAGAAATGATGCCTGTGCAAGCTCA
>NW_006465908.1:0-246 GCF_000325575.1 Pteropus alecto | reverse complement strand
TCATGAGCTGGGCTTCTCCAATGTCTGGCTTCAGTTGGGACGCGGCCCACGGAGATGAGAGGGTGGAAGGCTGAAGTCAGGGTGTCTAGTTCCCTGGCTCCTTCTGTGCAACACCACTGATTGGCAGGAGCCGTGTTCTCTGCCTGGGCAGCCTATTTGGGGCTTCACGCGGGGTAAGGCCAGGAGATATCTATTTGGTTAATCATTGACAGCTGGGATTTTTAATTCTATGTCTCTGAATCTCTT
>NW_006465907.1:0-246 GCF_000325575.1 Pteropus alecto | reverse complement strand
GACTGACCTCAGCGGTCCCTCTGCCCATAAATGACTAAGGCTACCAGAGTGACAGCCCCCCACCTCCCACTCCCCTCCTTGGCGGGGAAGCGCCCCCAATTTGCCATGGACTTCAGAAATCGGTTTGTGAGTCCTGGTCAGTAACCCCTGCCCCTCGCTCCCCTCTCACCCAGGCTGCTTGAAATAGGAGTGACAAAGTCAAACTGTGTCCTTGAGAACACCCCCTCCCCTGTCACCCCCAGGAGT
>NW_006465906.1:0-246 GCF_000325575.1 Pteropus alecto | reverse complement strand
ACCAATCCCATTCATGAGGACTCCACCCTCATGATTTAACCACTTCCTAAAAATTCCATCTCCAAGTACCATTACATAGGGATTAGGCTTCGATATATGAATATGGGGGGCATACACACATTCAGTCTATAGTGTTAAGTAAGTTGGCCTAGGTTAGGGGTTAGTAAACTATAGCCCATGAGCTAAATTCAATTCAATACTTTTTGTTTTTTTAAGTAAATTTTTATTGGAATACAGTTATGTTCA
>NW_006465905.1:0-246 GCF_000325575.1 Pteropus alecto | reverse complement strand
TATGTCTTGTGTTTAGATATTTGCTGTTACTTTCTCTTTCATTTTAAAAAGGTTTGTCACGACCCCCTAAATTAATGTTTTAATTTAGTGAGAGACAAGTGTCTCCTTGGTTAAGAGTCAGTGAATGCTAGCACATGGTCTGTTCATTCCTGCATTCCTGTGTTCTCCATCTTAAAATTTCTTCCCTTTTTGTTTTGTACGAAGAAGTTTTAACTAGTTTGGTGCAGCCCAGCCCTGACTCCAGGT